>NW_019392674.1:0-153802 GCF_000648675.2 Cimex lectularius | reverse complement strand
TATCTCTCTCTATCTCTCTCTCTCTCTCTATATATATATATACATATACATATATATATAAACTAAACACAAACAATTATCGCCCACTACCAGCTGAACAACTAAACAAACGTACAACTATTAAAAAAAGTAAAACATGCATTAACAATAATTTAAAAAAATTTTGTATTAACGAATAAAATCAATCTAAAATAAAATAAAAACAGTCAATTTTTTTCATGAGAATATTAAAAATTCCTGATGAGCAATATTTACCATGATCGTCTAATTGTCTTCTTTATTTCCATGTTGGTTGTCTTTAGAAAATTATACGGTTTTTGCCCTATATTGTTTTAACTATTTATTGAAAATTTCTGTTTTTGTTTGAAAATTTCTAAACATTATTCACGTAAAATATTACCAGCCATAAAACAAAACTAAGACAAATAAAAATCATAATTTAATACACCAATAAAATTACAAATCATCACATTTCAAAAATAAACTAATAAAAAGATCAAATTAAAAAAAAATGCCGCAACAAACCATAAATGAAAAATTCAAACAAAACAATATGAAGACATATACACTAAAACAAATTATCCGCATAAATAATGAATTTTATATATATATATATATATATATATATATATTGCATAAGCAGAAACAAAGCTAAACACACAACCAGCTGAACAACTAAACACACGTACAGCTATATAAGAAAGTCCAACTTAACACAAATACGCGTTAATATTTTTGCACTGAACAAAGCAAGAATTTAACTAGAAGGTATGAGTTTAGAAGAAAACAACACAACCTTTATTGTCCAATGTAGGGGAGAGTTTGAATGAACAGGTTTATTACATCAAACACTTCATTTCGATGTAAAAAATGGATGAAATTGAGTGCTTAAACTATATTATGATTTTTTCAGCTCGTTAAATGAACCATCAAGTCGATTGTTCGATAAGCAAATGGGGAAATACTTTCGCCGTGTTTACTTTCTACCAGATCGGATATTGCTTTCAGATCGTGACTTATGGGAAAAAAATCGGCCGGACAATAGCTCATGAAAATTTACATTTTAGACACGGCGCGTAGCCACCGTTCCGTTAAGCCGGCGGGAGTACGGTTGAGTGTAAGCATCTTTGGTAATTTTCTCTGATGACAGGGGGGAAACTGGGTACCCTCGGGCCCTTGAGCTATTAGCCCATATCATTAATTATCTACCCCTATAGGAGCACTTATGTGAGAAATTGTTGGTCCAATTCTTTTCCCTCTCCAAGCCGAGCAAACCACTTTCGGACTCTGCTATTTCCCCTTCATCAGGAATGTGGGAACGTCCCAGTTCCTGTAGTTTACGCCGAGCCGCATTGTTTCCGTTTTAAGGCTAATTTGCTATTTTACGAAAAAGGCAATTCTAAATTGTAATCCTAGTTTTGTTTCTCCAACTACTAAACCCATATATTACCAATCTAACGGAAAAAATACAATCTTTATATTTTTCCTTCGATAAAATAAAATATATTTTTCAAATTACATTAAAAATAATTTCAGGTCAAAGTCACAGTGCAATAAATAAATTTATACTACTTAAACTAAAATTAAAAATAATAATGTCTTGTTCAATTCTATCAGATTATAAATATTTCCGTACTAACGCCAATTTTATATAATTGCAAGTTCACAAAATAAAAGTTGGTATAAAAATATTTCCTACGATCTAAGAGTACTGTGAACTAAAAAATGCACTTCACTAGTTTTATGTGCAATCTTTCCTCATCTGCATTCATGATTAACGAGGATCAGATATTCTCACATTTCAAAACCTTACGAAATAACAAACAATATCGGAGTGTTGGCGTATAATTTGTCACTAAAGATCAAGTCAAATGAGCTGTACCAAATAGTAAAGAAACATTACAATTGATTATTACATTTAACAACAATTTTTAAAACTAAAAAATTACTTGGAATTGCCAACGCGTTAAAAAAACGAATTCTAACCCGTAATGTCACATCATTAATAAAACCATTAATGAGGTTGATGATTATTTGGAGATCGTGAGATGCTGTCTGGTGTGACGTAGGTTTTAGAGAAAAAAAATTTATTTATTGTGCCAAATTTTCATCTTTATTGAGATCTACTTCACGGCTCAAAGGGGGACACTCTCAACGCGACCCACAAGAATGACATTTCTACATAGAAAACAAACACTTTGAGCTCTGATGATGATCTCAACAAAGATCGAAACGTTGGCAAGATAAAGAAAATGTTTTGCGAAAACTTACGTCACACCAAACCGCATCTCATGATCTCAAAATAATCATTAACTAACGGACACTAAACACACACACATTAATGAGGTTATTGAAATTTTTAGAATGCTGAATAAACTACAAAAATAGTAAATACATAATTACTTATGTAAAATAATTATCTGTATCCCACATTTGCCTCTCTTGACAATACTCTTGTGACCTATGGGTCTGAGCAGCACAATCACATTCCCACAAAGTAAACAACCCCAAACGAATCTTAAAAATAATACAATAAGCGCCATGCAACAGTCAATTTGGACCGAAAATGGTGTCTTTTATCATTCTAATCCCATGAAAAGGTCCTTATTGCATTGATAAACTACAACAATACGTTTACAGGACCTCCATGCATTACACAAATACTATGTCAATTAAGCCATATGTATTGTACGTAAATATACTTACTATATGTTTATTATATTTTTGTTAAGATTGAACAATATTAACATTTTTGAACTATTGTGTTTGTTTAGATAGATGGATGTAATATGCAAAGATTAGTGTTTCTTTAACTCATACATCCCACATAAATTAATTTTATTATAATAATAAAATACACGAACGATGGGATAACTAACATTACAGTTATCAATATACCCTAAAACCGTGCAAGACACTACACCTGACCGTTTTAGAAACTATGTTTTATTGCTTTAATTATATGAAAAAGAAAAATATTTTCCTAAAAAAGTTATGTATCTGGTTTACATTTATCAATTTATATTTGAGGTAAAAATTGTTAAATTTAAATGTCTAGTAAGACTTCCTGATTAAAGGACGAAACAATTTTATCATAGAAGTGATCTCAATAAATATGCTAAATATAAAATAGTCAAAAACACACCAAAGGTTGAATTTATAACTTCCTTAATTATATTAATTTACTGTTAGTATAATACGAATAACTACATAAAATAGACATAATACCTTATGTATTTGCTAACATTCAAAACTTCAAATTGACGTAATAAAATATATTTACAAAACTTGATTTAAAAAAAACCATTCCAAGTGTCACTTTATGTTTTCAGTCGACTTTCGCTTAATTTTTATATTTCTTTTTCTGCCTCACCACGAGACGACTTTCGATTTTATTTTTTCTAAAATGTTAATCAGCTCGAATTATTCAAATCACGATTTCTTATTTGAGATATTTTTGTATCGATGTAACAGTTTTAACAATAAATTAATGATTTTGCGTAAGAACGTTTTTTAAAAGGGTTTTGGCATTGACCAAATTTATTATTATTAATAATTTTCTTTTTTTTACAGTTTATAATGACAAATTTATATAAGTCCAATGTAATGTGTGGTGATCAGTTGTGATCTGAAGATGATCTCAATAAAGATCGAAACGTTGGCACGATAAAGAAAATGTTTTTCTGAAACCTATCACATCAGACCGCATCTCACGATTTCTGAATAATTGTCCAATGTAATGTTGTTCATTAAATAATAAAGTACATTTGGCAAAGTATCTTAGGCGACGAAGTTTAAGTTACTTCTCTGTGCACAATATTATTTTTATACATTAAATTATTGAAATACCAATACAACAAAAAAGAATACACGACTAGTTATGACAAGACATTGCATAAAATTTTGACAGCTTATTGCAAATCACGCAGATATAATTAAATTTGCTCTGAATGTTTATATTTAGGTTTAAAAGCATTAAATATTTTCCTTTGACTTTCGATTCGAAAGCACGACTTTCATTTAGTATTTTGGACATCTGTAAAGCAATACCAAGAGTAAATACGATGTAAGTATGAACGGATTGACATGGAAAACATATAAAGACAACTCACTTATCGGTGAGGCTCGTCTTGAAAAACTAAATAATTACTATTACAAAGTCATTTTATTTATTTCTTCGTCACTACGTGTGGCATCGTATGTACATCGGGGTTTGAATCGACTGGGATTATCTGGAATTGTAGTGGAACTGAGCTGGCGAAACACAAACAAGGCAATGAGATGTGTGGGAAGGGACCAAAGGGTAAAGAGGTAATTAAAAAGAATGGTGTGACGCACTGCAGATGGTTTTTTAAGGTTTCTGCATGGATGAATCTTTATGCCGGGACAGGATTGTTGAAACATCAGCAAAAGTGGAGTCAAGTGTTTCTGCAAGGATAGGATTGTCATTTTACATAGTGTAAAGGAGAGGTCCAAGAATGCTCCCTTGAGGGACGCCGGTTTGGATAGATAGAGGATATCGTTATGCCCTTTCTAACTCTGAAATAACGATCAGACAGGGATGATTTTAAATGGATAGAATGCCCTTCAGCTGCCAAACCCTGCCAAATGCTTGAAAGTTTTAAGAAACACACTACGTTAAAAAAATTTGATTATATTCTTCTGTTGGCTGATAATTTTAGACTAATGAAATGTATTACATCAACTGTCTACTGTATTACATCCTATAAGCAATTTTATGCTAAATAATTTACCTATTTGACATATTTTCTTATGAGTTACTCTAAAAACTGCCGATGCAGATATAAAAAATTGGCCTGACAATATATTAATTAATATTTCCTAATTGTTTATTAACAGTAATTAATCTATCTATTATTATTTATATAATATTTTGTTTACAACATTTAAAGAGGTAATATTTACTGAAAATTTACGAATGGTTTGTAAATAATTATTAATTAATTAATTATTCTTAGGGACACCAGTCCCAGAATAAAGTTATTTTTCTTCTTCTTCTTCTTAAATAAACTCTTTTTTTTACAATATGCTAATTTGGAAGGAAGAGTAGTCAATAAATAATATTACAATAATATTATTAAATTAATGTCAATAATATTCTTAGTATCAGATAGTTTTTATGTTATTGTCTATGTTTTTATGTTATTTTTTTTGTCCATTTTAATTGTTCATTTTCAGTTCCATTTACGTTGATCGCAAGAGGTAATGTATTATTTATTAGTCATAATAAATCTGATAATATGGATCTCGGTAAGATCGACTGAGAAAAAAACAATTCAATTGTTTTCTGGCATGCGTTCGACCTATTTTAAGCTCATCTTCAGCGCAAAACAATCCTAAAGTACCAATTGATATAATTATTTTATTAATAAATGATTTAAAATTTGTTTGAAGGTCTGAAGAATAATAATACAGTCCTTGGCAATATTGGGACTGAATCTATCTTCGAAGAATTGGCCATGATGATGACTTTAAAATAGGTCGAAAACTTAGCAGATAGCAAACGAATTTGTTTTTTCATTCAGATTATTCGTGAGCAAAAAAGTGGTCAATATATATAAAAATATTTTAAACGTAATCTATCTAGTCATTTAATGTATTAAACTCTAACCATCCCTAATACATAATTGAATAGTTTGTATTGTTTTTGAAATGAGCGTTTTATTAGACTGGCTTTCGCTTAATCTTCATATATTAATTTTTTAACACACCATTTCAAAATCCGGTTTTACTTTCGTTTTTTCTCAACGCATAGATTTCGGTGTGATAAACTCCATTAGTTATATGTTTGAAAATAGAAAAATTGTGAAAAGGAAGAGCAGACGGGTCGTTGAGTGACGATTGAAAAGCAATCGGAGAGAGGTGTAATTAATTAAAAAATCATATATATCTGAGGATGTAGCCGGAATGGGCCGGTCGCGCTGACCCCCATTGGAAGCCGAGTGGGGGAAAGTTGAAGTATAAAAAGGAAAGAGTGGTGCAACTCGGAAACAGAACGTGAAGGATGACTAAGACGATAGGTCTCTTTTTCCTCGCCCTGGGGCTTGCTAACGCCCTGCCGTCCATGCAGCAGGAGAACTCGAGAAACGCCATCCAGACATCGGACGACCTCGTCGACAACATATACTCGGACTGCCTCAACAAAGGATCCGTTTCGTGCGTCAAATACAAGCTTTTTACATTCGTCGACAAAGTCCTGGGAAGCAAGGACTCCTTCACTCTCACAGAAGGAGTCACTCTAGTCAAGAACCCTGGAGCCGTATCAGGAGACGGTGCTCCTAGGTACGTACGATTTTCCTAGGTTTTTCATTCGAACGGTTAAAAATATTTATTTTTTCTTTGTAGATCATTATCTGCTGATGACATCCAGAAAGAAGATGTCGAGACCCTTCTTGCTTCTAGAGTGGAAAGATTCCTATCAACTCATACTCTCAAATTTGACTTGAAAGGTTCCGAAGTCATAGACGCTGTTTCCTCTGCCGGCAGAGCTCTCGGAGATGTCGCTGACACTTTCGGATTGACGGAAGAAGACGGAAATGAAGAATCCGGAAGGAAGAAGGGTAAGAAATGACTGAAACTGACAATAAAATATGACTATGTAAATTGAGTACGAACCAACTCTATATCTAAAAATAACCAGTTAAAGCCTACAAAATATTTTATTAACTTTTTATAAAAATCGACTGACTTTAATTTACTAGTGTTTTTCTGTCGAAGTACTTACTTGCAAACGTACAAATTATTTCAAACAAGTAGAGAAATCAAATTTCATCATAAAAAAAATTCCTATACAATTTTAAATAAACGGAAAACAAAGTTTTTCTTACAGTAATGATCAAAACTGTCGGTTTAAATTAGTTATTCAAGCAAAACAGAAGGTTGTTGATTCACAATTTTGTGATGATTGTGGTACATCAAATTCTGAAAATTTTATGCAGGATACACCTGAACATAGTCCACACCCAATTTTCTTATTTCTCAGCTTAATGTCCTTAATGTCCGTGATTTTATGGACAATCTTACAAAAAAAACTTCCGTCTCCATTATTTTTACAAATTTTGGGCGTGGAATTTTATTTTTAAATATTTATTTTGTGATCAATCAATTGGACTGTTAGAAATATTCCAAAAACATCAAGTACATAGAGACAATTTTCTACCAATGAAAACATACAATATTAATATATCAATAATTAATTTTAAAAGAAGAATTTACTAGTAAAAATTTGTGCATGATTTTTTGAACAAGAAAAAAGATTAAGTCAACTAAAAATAATCCAAACAACTAGACATGATTTATTACGAATAAAAATTACCAAAGAGCGCTTTATGATGCAATGAAAAATTCTCTAAAGACTTACATAAAAAATTGAAGTTGAACCTTGTTCAAATTTCATTTTCATGTTCTCTTATTAGAAAAAAATTCCAGGCGTTAAATTTACTTTTACGTTAATATTTGTTCCATAACCAATCCGTCCTATAGGTTTTGCTCCATGAGATAATATTACGAAAACTTACAAAATCCAGTGGCTCCATACGATTTTTTCCGAATACAGAAATTACAAAATATCCGAAAATGTTTAGTAAAATTTCTCATTGATATTAATATCCTACATATATACATATTTTTATTGTAATAATTCTGTCAACATCGAACAATTTTGGGATGATTTTTTCCATAAAAAGTTCTGAATATGTATCTTCACTTTATTCCAAAAGATTTCTCATGATGTATCAATTGTCATATGAATGCAACGTTTTTCTTGAGAAGTTATAGATCACATGCTTAAAAGTTTTTGTACACAAAGTTAAACAAAATTTCCAATTTATAATCTTGTCTTTTACAGATTTTATCAGTGTCAACATTAAATGTAAAACAAGACAATCTGTCATTAGGAATATGTGATGTTTACTTTATCAATCAAAATCCGCATCAATATGCAACTTCGTAGATTTTTGAAATAGAAAATACGTATATTCAAACATTCTATTACCTGATTTAAAGCACAAGTTGTATTGAACTTTTAAAATGATGAATCTGTGTATTGCAAGGATGAAAGAGTTTCATTTTACTTAAAATTTGTTTAATTAATGAATTTTATTACGCGGAGACATAAAAGACGATGTTCATAGGTAAAAATCAAGGAAATGCACAACGGTAGTGGCTATACAAGATGTCACGCTCTACATCATTTTTTATCTTTTCCTTTTCATTAATTTTCCCCCGCGATTACTACACGGTTTATTAATTTTTAAAAGAAAGTACAAAAAATAAATGAGCGAAGTTTTAAGAATTTTCAATTTGAAAATAGTACTTTCCATTGTGTTTCTTCAAAGGGCTAAAATAACGGGAAAATATGTTTGGAATTGCTAAAAAATGACACGAAAATTTGAAAAAATGTGTTTTTTTTTATAATCGATCACTTTTTACTTTCACAATTTATAAAGATTTAGGGCTTCGGGCGGTTTTTGATTGATTTGTTAAGGTGGTATGAAGTACCTAGTTTGAATAATACCAAATCACTCAATGTTAGTTTGTATTTATATATTGTGAATAAATTATTATTTTATTTTGTCCCCCTGGGGTTTATTAAATATTTTTAATTGTATTGATAGGTAAAAAAGCTGGAAAAATCCTGCTCCCACTTCTCCTGATGATGAAACTTAAGGCGGCGGCTATGATCCCAGTCGCTCTCGGAGCGATCGCCCTCATCGCCGGTAAAGCTTTGCTCATCGGCAAGATCGCCCTGCTCCTCTCAGCGATCATCGGCCTCAAGAAGCTCCTCTCCCACCAGCACAAATCAGTCACGTACGAGATCGTCTCGCACCCTCATCACTCGAGCAGTCACGAGCACCACCACGAAGGCTTCTCTTCGGGAGGCGGCGACGTCGGAAGCTTCGGGGGTGGCGGTGGCGGACACGGAGGACATGGAGGTTGGGGAAGGAGTGGCGATGCCCACGACATGGCCTACAGCAGCTATCAGCCAAAGGCCCAATAAAAAGGTTCGTTTTTTTAATTAAATAACCGTAGTTTTAACTTGTAAGATCAAAACGCACCGAACCCAATTAAGATCTGACCCATCTCAATGACTCAAAGTTAAAATCATCAGAAACTAATAGTAGGAAATTAATCAATTTAAAATTTATAAGTATATAAATATTTATAAGTACAATATCAATAAAAAAATATATTTTCCAGTTACCACTTGGCGGTTTTGTTTAAAAAACTTATTGAATTTTGACATTATTGGAGTTTGACATTATGTTTAGTGGCCTAATTGATCAAATTACTTCTTTTGAGCTATCGTGACTTCGATCCATTCGGACACCAACTACCCATTTCAACCTATAACCCGAACAGATATCGAAGTCTCGAAAGCTCAAGTGGTAAGAGCAGCGGCGTGTTAAGCCGAAGGTCGTGGGTTCGAATCCCGCTCGGGGCAATGCTGTTTAGTGGTCTAATTGACCATATTAATTACTTCAATTAATTATTCTTTTTATATAAGGTCTTGGTTGAGATGAAAAAGTTAATGTCACGAGCGGGATTCGAACCCACCCCGTGCTCAGCCGAAGGTCGTGGGTTCGAATCCCGCTCGTGGCACTAAATTTTTCTTCTCAACCAAGTTCTTACATAAAAAGAATAATTATTGATTAAATTTAAACTTTGTAATCTTCAATACTGTAAAAATTTAAAAGAAGCTCGACATCATCTGCTGATCTGAGGTTACCAAACTATCTCCTCATAAAATAAATTGAAGATATTAATTTGTTTATTTAGAACAAAATGATTCCACTCTCTTTTCACAGTTAGATGAGCCACAAATTAGTAAACATTTCGCTTTTTTTAAAGGAACTTGTTGTTTTTTTTATGTCTGTTAGCAATTTGGTGATTTCGAATGAAGTGTACAGCGAGAATAAGCGGATCAGGGATGATCAACCTCCAGACAAGTCCAAATTCCAGTCATTGTAGTTTTACTTCATAACCATACCTTTGGTCAAAATCGGATCCTCCTCTATCTGAAAATTTCCGAAAAACCTATCTCCGGTCAAACGCGGCTTTTAACCGGAATTTTCCCCTAGGTGAACACCTGAAACAGGTACCTGACGCTCTACTGACCCAGAACCCCTTAATATATGGTTCCCGATCCGACTGCCTCGACTACTTTCCCACAGGAGAACCGGTTCGGGGAAGAAAGCTTCCAGGATACTTGACCTGCCGATTAGAAAGTAACCTACGACCTTTTATATCTATCTGCTCACTGCACTAATCACTCGTTACCTTTTACGTTCAGTTTTTTCTCTCACTCAATTGCCTTTTTACAAGAGGCCGTGAGACGGTTCCGTTTTGATTATATTATCGACTGGAGAGATCAAAGGTTATAGTTTTTTTAATTTCAAAAAAATTGGTCTTTATTAATAATGTACGTATAATTAGAAAACACTTCTACACATTATGGATTAATCATTTTGATTGAGGAAGTTCTCTGAATAAACAAATTACCTAGCATAACTCCCGTTTAATTCACCGTAATGCAAACTGCATAAATTAATAATATATAAAATATTGTATTTATTATGTGATTTCAAGATTTTATTTCCTAATCGACTATGTTTGTTTGTTTGCAGGTTGCTCAAGGAAAGTTCCATGAACAAGTACAAAAACTATTCAGCCATTTTATTTATTTAATTTAAATATTTTTTTCTTTAAAAATATATAATTATTTATTGATTTATTGAATGGACAAACCATCGACGAAACGCGGACTGGACGTGCAAGACAAGACGACACGGACAAGGCAATTTTTAAAACCAAAGAACTTAGACTATAGTATTTCTGTTTCTTTTGTGTTTTCTTTCGAAGTATTAATTAAAAAAAAGAAAAACTTTATACAATTTTCACTTCTACTTGACACCTTTTCTTCTGGCTTGACTGGACTAATTTACGTTTAGGATACCTCAGGGAACTGCTTGTAAATAAACCGACCTTAAACAATTTGTTTCAATTTTTTTATTTGCTTTTGCTATCTGCTTTCTAGCTTACTCTTTTATCTTATAGTATTATTAAAATTAGTTTTAAGGATCTTAACGTGCCAACAAGACAGTAAACTAACTGACGACAACGTACCTAGGTAAGAAAATACGTTTTAATTGTTAGAAACAGAACTTGACAACGGATATTTCTTATTCAACTCGAGCTAATGGACATACGACTATACAAAGACGTTCGACGAATTTTAAGCATGTTTTAAATAAATTTATTTATTAAATAGTTGCTTTTTTAGACTATTGCCGATCGCTTCTACCCACATTTTAGACATTTAACAATTGCAATCACGACTGACCTTACTTTTATAAACGTGTACTTTAACGCTCAACGCATACGACACTCGACTGACATGAATATTCAAACGAAACATTTTTTTCACCCGCTTTTCAAAATTCGTGGGTGATACGCACTGGCCACTCCGGAGATGTTGCTTTTTTATAAAAGATTATTTATTGATTATTACTGTTTTAATAAACTGTTGTGATTGAATATTTGTTTTTGTTGCTAAAACCCCCTTTCTTTCTGATCCTTTTTGGCGAATAAATTTCAATTAACTACACGTAAAGATGAAACAGCAATTTTCCTTCATAGCTTCTAATTAGTGTCGTGCTATACCCGAAAATATTCGATTATATTGGTATCGTAAGAAATATTCGATACTACTCAAATATCGACAGAAATTATTCGATACTAACGAGTTCTTACTCATACCAGTACTTTTTCGTTTATTCATAACTGATCAACTTACTATTGTGGAAATTTAAACGTTAAATTGCGCTCATGCGTTAAAATAATCAAGAAATTGCTTTTTTAAGTTTTTTTTTTTTACACAGTGGGTACGTAGGTAAGAATAAGAAAAAGCTGCCAACAGTTCAACATAATTGATATTTCAATTTTATCGTTATCGAGTTTTGAGAAAATTGATCTACGGGTGTTTGGTTTTCAAATGTTTCAAAAGATAAGACGTTTTCAAGCACAGTTTACAGGAAGCAGATGATTCAGTTTTCTTAGAAAAATAACCTCTCAAGGCCTCAAAAAATACTACTTAAGTATCGACAGAAATTTTTCGACACTAACAAGTATTTACTCATATGAGTAGTTTTTCGTTTATTTATAAATGATCTACTTACTTTTGTGGACTTCGGTTAAAATACGCTCATGTATTAAAATAATCAAGAAATTGCTCTTTGTTTTTCATTTTTAAGTATTTTTTTTATACAGTGGGTATGTAGTTAAGAACAAGCAAAAGATACCAACACATTTCAACATAATTGATATTTCAATTTTATCGTTATCGCGTTTTGAGAAAATTGATCTACGAGTGTTTGGTTTTCAAAATATGCCAATTTCAAATGTTTCAAAAGATAAGACGTATTCCTGTACAGTTTGCAGGATGCCGACGATTCAGTTTTCTTAGTTAAATAACCTCACAAGGCCTAAAAAAATACTACTTAAATATTGACAGAAATTTTTCGATACTAACAAGTAGTTACTCATATGAGTAGTTTTTCGTTTATTTATAAATGATCTATTACTATTCCCTTTTCCTTACTAAATTAGTTGTAACCATTTATAAGATATATTCGATTCATTAATTTGTTATTAATATAGGAAGTTTTTTATGTTCAACTGGTACAGAATTATTATTTTATTTTTTATAACCGTATTAATCCCACAATGATGATCTACTTACCATTGTGGACTTCGGTTAAAATACGCTCATGTATTAAAATAATCAAGAAATTGCTTTGTTTTTTCATTTTTAAGTATTTTTTTCTACAGTGGGTATGTAGGTAAGAACAAGGAAAAGATACCAACACATTTCAACATAATTGATATTTCAATTTTATCGTTATTATCGGGTTGTCCGGAAAATAATGCAGGATTTTAAGTTTTCATTAAAAAAAATCTATATAAAATATTCTGTTTACGTTTACAGGATTACTCATTTGTANGAGAGTATGGGAAATTATTTTGATTAAAGAACATTGCTTTAAAGTAACTAGTTTCTTTTTTTTTGTTTAATACCAAAATCCTGCATTATTTTCCGGACAACCCATTAATATAAGAAGTTTTTTATGTTTAACTGGTACAGAATTATTATTTTATTTTTTATAACCGTATTAATCCCACAACGTTATAAATACACGCTCCCACAACGTTATAATTTGGAAAAGGTAATCCACCTTGACGGTTCTTATTTTTCCTTATTTTTTTAAAACTTCCTGTTCCGTCCAAACTGCCCTTTTCAAAAGCACGATTCGATCTGCCCCTTCAGCCGTTCTTTCTTTTCCCCTTCAATCCTTTTGTTACACCTACTACTGTCGGGCGGGTATTTTGAAATTTATCGTGATAACGGAAACTCTGTGTATAAAATAAATACACCCAGCAGGCTTGAAACAAAATGATGCAAGGTACACTTAATTGGAAACACAGAAAACATCTCACCCAGAACCACAAAAAACCTCAACAATTCATACAAAATTAACTTAGAAATAAAACAAAAACCAAATTTTTATGACGGTAAAACACACAAAAAAATCAAGAAATACCAACCGGCTAACACAATAACAAATATAGACTTGTCAAAAGCTAGTTTATAAATAAAATACTCCGATAAAACCAACACAATGATACTATTACTATCTCGATTGGCAAAATAACACGCTACTGAAAAATTTGCAATACTGAAACATTTCTGAAGTTTGAAATAATTGTCTGAAAAATAAATAGGGTGAAAAGATGGTACACTATGTAACGTTGTGGGCTCAGTATTTATCATTGATCACATTTTCAATTTTGATTTTTTACCACTCTACGAATAAAACAACATAAATTTCTAAAATTTTAAAAAGATTGGCTTATTACGAATGACATGAAGTAAAAAACATTAAATTTTCATTAACAAAATTAGCAATTTGGACAAAAATTTCTTATATACACAGTTTATTATTTTTAATTCAGCATTATTCTCTGCAATAAATGTATAAAAATCCCTTTCAAGGGTTAATATTAATTAGTTCGAAATGTTCATTTCTGTGACAATTAAGTGAAAAAGGATAGATGGATGGATTAAAAACTATTGTGGACTTTGGTTAAAATACGTTCATGCGTTAAAATAATCAAGAAATTGCTTTCTTTTTGCATTTTTAAGTATTTTTTTCACACAGTGGGTACGTAGGTAAGAACAAGGAAAAGCTGCCAACATATTTCAACATAATTGATATTTCAATTTTATCATTATCGAGTTTTGAAAAAATTAATCTACGGGTGTTTGGTTTTCAAATGTTTCAAAAGATAAGACTTATTCAAGCACAGTTTACAGGATGGAGACGATTCAGTTTTCTTAGTAAAATAACCTCACAAGGCTTCAAAAAATACTACTTCAGTATCGACAGAAATTTTTCGATACTAACGAGTAATTACTCATATGAGTAGTTTTTCGTTTATTTATAAATTATCAACTTACAATTGTTGACTTTGGTTAAAATACGCCCATGCGTTAAATAATCAAGATCAATTTTATCGTTATCGAGTTTTGAGAAAATTGATCAACGGGTGTTTTGTTTTCAAATGTTTGAAAAGATCAGACTTATTCCTACTGTCTTCCCCAGAGTTTACAAGATGCCAACGATTCAGTTTTTTTAGTAAAATAATCACATGCCTTACCTTTGGGAGGAGACATGATTATGTATCTACCTACGAGAAAGAAGGCGAACACATTTTTGGGACTTGAAAACAAAAAGATTTTAAAAGAAATTACTGAAATTGAAAGTCCGAGGTGCGACGCGGGAAAGAATGAGTTACTAGAATTATCATCAGAGTTACCAACCACCAGTTAAAAATCTCGATTAACTTTGTTGACACATGGCGCTGGTAGTCGCACATAACAGTAAATAGCAATTTCCCAGTTTGATGATAGATAAGTTTCGAACGATAAATAACAATTCAATATTACTTAAACATTAAATTCACTAATTTCGTGGTCCGCTTGACCAATTAATACATTACTATTAATTAAGGTTTTTAGTTGAGATGAAAAAAAGTTAATGGCACGAGCGGGATTCGAACCCACGATCTTCGGCTAGATACGCCGCTGCTCTACCACTTGAGCTATCGTGACCTCGATCCACTCGGACATCAACTTCCTATCTCAACCCCACCTTATGAGTTTTCCCTCCTTTTTGCCATTTTTCAAAACATTGACATTTGAAAAATGGCAAAAAGGAGGGAAAACTCATAAGGTGGGGTTGAGATAGGAAGTTGATGTCCGAGTGGATCGAGGTCATGATAGCTCAAGTGGTAGAGCAGCGGCGTATCTAGACGAAGATCGTGGGTTCGAATCCCGCTCGTGCCATTAACTTTTTTCATCTCAACTAAAAAACTTTAATTAATTGTAATTACTTAAACACTCGACGAAAATCTATTTGGGTATATTTTCCGATACTGCAAAAAGTATTCGATACAGTACTTGTATCGAATGACAATATTCGATACCAAAATTCCTCGGTATCGAAAGAAAATACTCGATACTTTATTCATATCTATTGATATCGCCCGTCACTACTTCTAATAGTAGAAAACATTTTAATATGGCAAGCAATATTTTAAAAATTGTATAATGTTTCCAAAATCCAAAAATTCGTTCATTTCGAAACCCAGTTGTTAAAATAGTGTAAAGTACAAATAACCATCAACAGGTAAAAGGTTTTTTGGATCCATCACAAACTTCGTATAATTTAATAAATACATCGTAAAACTGAAATGTGCATTACTACTGAGCAAGAACTTATTAAGACCGATATTAATGCATGAGTGCCCAGTGTAGGGAGCAGCGGCAAAAACCATGGTAGAAGGAGTAAGAATGTTTCAAAATAAGGTACTTTAAATTCACTAATTTCGTGGTCCGCTTGACCAATTAATACTTTACAATTAATTAAGGTTTTTTGTCGAGACGAAAACTCATAAGGTGGGGTTGAGATGAGGAGTTGATGTCCGAGTGGATCGAGCTCAGGTGGTAGAGCAGCGGCGTATCTAGCCGAAGGTCGTGGGTTCGAATCCCTCTCGTGCCATTAACTTTTTTTCATCTCAACTATAAAACCTTAACTATACATACAGTACATACATAGATTATACATGATCAAGAGCATTCTTGAGTAGAAAAGTGATCAATACATCTTACAGTTACAGCAACTTACAAGCTTAGCTACCAACAGTCGGTATTCAAAAATATAGCCAAAAGACTAACCAATAAAGAAAGCAAAGATAAAACCAGCGAGTG
This sequence comes from Cimex lectularius, assembly GCF_000648675.2. Lineage (NCBI taxonomy): Eukaryota > Metazoa > Arthropoda > Insecta > Hemiptera > Cimicidae > Cimex > Cimex lectularius. The sequence goes on along the minus strand of NW_019392674.1, from coordinate 137,454 downwards.
AAGACGGACCCAAAAAGTGACCCTATGCCGGTTCAGCGTGCACCTTTAATTTGTCGATATCGATAATCGTTGTTGCATCCTTGCAGTGTTGGTCTGTCGGACGGATTTCAAAGGGATACTGAATGACTGACAAAAGCTAGGGAGAATAAACAAAACTGAATGATCGGGAACGACCACATTGCACTAAATATGTTATTACTGTAATCGCAAATACTCAAGGACATATCTGTATTCAATGCACACAAAGTAGGTGAAAGCATAGTATTAGATGATGTAGGATCATTTACCGAAAAATTACTACTATTAGATGTAGTACCTACCCCGGTAAGTAGTCATAGATAATAACTTTCATATTGAACGCGATTATATACACTTTTACGATAACTACTATCATTTTTTTGTTTTTATTAACGCCTTAATCCATAATCATTTCTTTAATTCATTTTTGAAGAAAAATAAGTCAATTTAAAATTGTTAGATTCTTTGTTTTACACATCCACCATCTACCTTCTACTACCACAGGGAGACCCCACGCTGGCGGACCACGACCATGAAATCTATTAAATAATTAATGAATTAAGTAAATTTAAATTTTCTAGCCCTACCTTGGTGGAAGGTGAAGCAAGGGGAAGGAAGGTTTTTTTTAAATTTATTCAAAAAGGGCCTTTGCTCTTTACTTCTTTACACTTTCGTTCAATGATATTTACATGCGATAAATTTTACAAGTTAGTTCAATAGAAGTAAACAGATAGAAATTTACCTCCTATTTGAGTATGTACATATATTGAGACTAGGAAGACGAATAAATAATAAATAAATATACGAATAATTAATAAATAAGTTAGCTAAATATTAAATATAAGGGAAGCGATAAATATATGGAAAGTAATGAATAAATAAGTAATAAATAGCGAGTATGCAATATTCACAATAGATAAATAAGCTTTTTTAAGGAGTTTTTTATGCCAGCAAATTATGTGCCTATTAGTTTTCGACTTAAGTTTTTAAATAATTTGAAATTTTCTTTATCGCAAACTAATTTGTTAAAGCCTGGAGGCCTATTATTTTTGTTATTTTATTAGTTTAGCCTATTTATTTTATTAGTTTTCTATGCCTGTTATAGAGAGGACAAGGCTACAGTCTGTGTTTTGCGTTATGATCGTTCGCACAATTTGTGCATAGCGGATTGTCGTTTTTGTGGATCGATAAAGGTAAAAATTAAATTCATTAGATTTCGTGGTCCCATTGCCCAAATAACATCTTTCAATTAATTCATCTTTATGTAAGTTATTGATTGAGATAAAAAAGTCAGTGTCACGAGCGGGATTCGAACCTAAGACCTTCAGCTAATTCGCAGCTGCTCTACCACTTGAATTTGAAAAATGGCAAAAAGGAGGAAAGGGGAGTTGGTGTCCGAGTGGATCGCACTCACGATGGCTCAAGATCAATTTCCTCTCCGCCCAGATGATGTTGTCGTTTATGTTAAAAACATTATCAAACTAAAGTGGGCGGCAAGACGGAATGCCTGTAGAGATAGTATCAAAGAAATTAAGCCATTTGAACATAAATGGCCGCCAACTGAGGAACTTGAGAGAAAAGAACTTGTGATCCTCTCTAGGTTGCGAATAGGTCACATCAGGCTAATCCATATTAGGCTTGTAATAGGCAACAACCTTCCAACCTTTCTTCGATGTATGCGAAGTGGAGAACGTATCATTCTGACAGTAAAACATATTTTGGTCGACTGTCCTACTTTGCAACCCTTTTGGCAAAGGTTCAACCTTTCGAGTGATTTACAGGAGTTACTGGGTCCCTATTGTTCTTTTCTCAGAGCACTTTTCAGCTTTTTCAAATTTATTGGAATTTGTAATGAGATTTAAGCCTTTTCCCAAATTGTTATACCGTTGAATGATAATGTTTGTATGAGAGTTGTGCGTGCAAGATTTCTTTTTTTTTCAGAAATTTTTGAGGCTCCCGGAGCGCAAAAATGAAATGAAAGAAAATACAAATTTCGTGGTAATAAACTGCAATGCCCAAAAATCGCAATTTAAATAAGAAATTAAATTCACTAATTTCGTGGTCCGCTTGACCAATTAATACATTACAATTAATTAAGGTTTTTAATTGAGATGAAAAAAAAGTAAATGGCACGAGCGGGATTCGAACCCACGATCTTCGGCTAGATACCTAGAGCTATCGTGACTTCGATCCACTCGGACACTAACTTCCATCTCAACCCCACCTTTTGAATTTTCCCTCCTTTTTGCCATTTTCAAATGGTGGGGTTGAGATAGGAAGTTGATGTCCGAGTGGATCGAGGTCACGATAGCTCAAGTGGTAGAGCAGCGGCGTATCTAGGCGAAGATCGTGAGTTCGAATCCCGCTCGTGCCATTAACTTTTTTTCATCTCAACTAAAAACCTTAATTAATTGTTAAATATGAGCTAACTAGCTTCTCAAAAAAAAAAAATAAATAAATAAATAAATTTAAAAAAATGATAATAAAAAAATAAAAGGATAAGGATGAGCCTATACTCATGCTGAGACTGTTGCTAGTCTGACTCCATTATTATTATTATTATTAGCCATACAAGCCTTTAGATATATTATGCAGAGTGGGCAACCAAGGCCCGAGGGGTTAAATGCCTGGGTAGACTCGTACCCCATCCCTAAAAGGGCCGGGATTTGGTCGGCTCACGTGTCCTGCATAAACCTCTTGGACCTGTTCACAAACCCCAAGATTTTGGACCATTTTATCTCGGGGAGTGATTTGGTGATGTCCTCTCCTTCAAAAGTTTCGTATCTAGATTTAGCGTACCTATCACACTCTGCGAGTGCCTTGCCGTTTCTTCTTTTATTTCGCAAAAATGGCAAAAGGTATCTGGTAGAATACCCATTACGAAGAGGTGTCTTCTCAGTGGCCCGTCAGGATGCCTACCAGCCTCCTAATTCCCTTCCTTGAGTTAGAGAATAGATATTTCGATTCTGCTGGTTTGATCTCCTTAACAAACTCCTTCGATTGCCTGTGTCCGGGGGATAGATTCCATTCCTTAAGGAATAGTTTCATACCGCAGTTTTTAATACTCTCTTTCGCTGTGCTTATAGATTGAGGTAATACCGGTTGTGGCCCGACTAACGCAGTATTAGAGCCTTCTTTGGCCAGGCTATCCGCCTCTTCATTGCCATGGTGTCCTTTATGTGCTGGTATCCAAATAAGTTACCTTGTTCTCAAACCTGAAAGAAATCCTATTGATAAGATCTACAGTTTCCTCCACCAGTCTAGATGTTGACAAATCATTTTGCAATGACCTAAGACTAGCCGGACTGTCGGAAAAATTCTAATATCTTTTCCTTTGATTTTATTTTCCATAAGTATTCTACAGCACACATTAATGGCCCAGATTTTCTCCTGAAAAACGGAGGTGTTATTGCCAAGAGGGGAGGAGATGCTGATACCTAATTTAGGTATATGGATACCAGCACCACTTTCTTTACCTTTGATAAGTGAACCATCTGTATAGCAGTCTATGTTACGATGATCATCATCCTCACTATAGTTACATTCACAAGGAGTGACTACCTGAAAGTACTTTTTCCCCGAAAGGGTTTTTAACCTTTTTATCGCTAACGCTTAATAATTGTCCGTTAACCTTACTCAATAATTGTAGGATTTTCGAGTGAACTATGTTATGCCCTTCTGGTTCAAGCTGCCTTCACTAATTATTCTGTAGCACCTGATAAGTGCTCTGATCTTAACCTCTATGTGTGGTATTGGTTATGATCTCAAGTGCTAGGGTGGGTATGATTGAAAATGCTCCTGTCATCATCAAACAGCCTAGTCTTTGAAATGACCTTAATTTGTTAATATTCCCTTTCTTTTCTAGACCTTTCCACCATACTAAAGCTGCAAACAATAATCTATGGAGAATAATTGCGGTATATAGCCATTTGGCTACCCATGGTTTAAGACCACATGTTTTACCGACAATTCTCCTACATTGTACCATAGATATTGTGCCTTTCCTGTATTTATTAATAATATGACCTTTCTAATCAAGTTTCCTGTCAAGCGTCACACCAAGGAATTTCATTGAATCCACTAATTTTAATTCTATGCCCTGAAATTTAGTGTTTTTAAAATTACCTAATGTCATATAAGCCTATGGGAAATGTTTAAATTATGGAACAAAAATTCAAAATTCTAATAAAAAAACAGGAATAAATTGTATATGTAATTTGAAATGGGATTTTTGCATACATTTGGCGTTCCAAATTAAGAATTTTAAAATGATAAATTAAATCTTTGAATGGCAATAGGATAACTTAGTTTATGAGTGAATGTTTGGAGTCAGAGCTTTATAGCACTCAGAAGGTTTTTATAATAATATGAGTAAAAATTGTGAACAAACAGAGAATTAAAAGAAATCTGTAATTGATTATTCAACAATTATATGTTGATATTTTATATTTAGTATTTTTAAATTTTAATTTCTTTTTCTGATAGATAATAATGAACGTTTCCGATCATGCACATGATTGTCTAACACATAATTTACATAATTTTTGTGAAAATAGATAAAAGATTTAGCTAACCTAAGAAGGTGTAGATGTTAGGGCATGAAATGACCTTAGCCGGTAAAACGCCCTTAAAAATTAATAATAATAAATAAACAAAGAATGATAGATAAAACCGAAACAACGAACAATTAAATAGTTTAACTTAATAAAGTACAAAATAAGAAATGACAACTGATTAATTTATAATATTAGAAGGTGACTAATAACCTGATACAATATCACAGAAGAATATGCTTCAGTCATTTGTGATTGTATTTAGAGTAGTGACGGTCATTTATTTGATAAATAAATATATTTTAGATGGGACTTATTACTACTAGTTAATTAATTTTTATATAAGGCATTGGTTGAGATAAATGAGAGATAAATTAATTGAAAAACGTTATTCAGTCAATCGGACCACGAACTCTAATGAATTTAATAAGTACGAGTTAAGTTGTTCAAACCATGTTTTTACAGTAATAAAACAGTAAATACTTGCTATATATTAGACTTGATACAAAATGTATATGTTGATAAATTGTAATTGTACTATTATCTGTGTATGTATCTGAAATGCTTGAGTTATTAGATACTACCTAGTGGAACAGGGCGCAACCTTGAGTTCCGAGTGAGTCCAGAAGAGGTCGATCCTTCCTACTTTACTACCAAAGACAAAAATTCATTCAAGCAATAATATAATTGGTAATGGGTAAACTGTAGTAATATATTTTTATAATAATATGAGTAAAAATTGTGAACAAACAAAGAATTAAAAGAAATCTGTAATTGATTATTCAACAATTATATGTTAATATTTTATATTTAGTATTTTTAAATTTTAATTTCTTTATCTGATAGATAATAATGAACGTTTCCGATCATGCACATGATTGTCTAACACATAATTTACATATTTTTTGTGAAAATAGATAAAACTCAATATGGCCATGTTTATTTACAATCTATAATGTTTGTAATTTGTTTAAATCAAAGAACAAGAAATATTAAAATAGACCTAGAGTGAAATTGTTTTACATAAAACAATTTGTTGCGTCAAATTTATTGTAATTTTTTTTTTATCTGGGTGTAAAGTCTCAAAGTGTACAAGCATATATAGGATGTCGTTTTTAGATGGACCGGCTGAATTTCTCTTGAGCAATGACGTCAACAAAAAAGAAAAAATACGTTTTCATGTTTTTTAGTCTAGTTTCAAATTTTTGCCTTTTTTAAGAGAAAAATTATACAGGGTATCACAGGTCCAGTTCAGCATCAAAATTTCAACTACGACCCTATATACTACTACTATATGTCTTTATTGTTTTATATATATACAAAGTTTACAGATCGGCAGTATATATTACAGAGCAAGAAAGACGTACCTCATGGTTTAAAACTGTCTGAGGGAGTCTAGCACATAAACTTATATAACTAAAATCTCTCTTATTTACAAGTAATTATAATTAATATTTACAAAGGGAATACATACTTTCTTCAAAAATTTCGGTAATGTAATAATAGAACATAATTATATAATAATAGCAGAAACATGATTGCAAATATCTCTTATTTATGATTACCTATAGTGCACATAACTCAATAATAAAATAAACTAAAGTAAAGTAAGTGGGAATAATAAAAGTAAAAATAAATAATAATGCAGTACATTATCTACCACAATAGATAATAGTAAAAAACAAAACAAATAATAAGTGTTTAAAATATAATATTCAGGTCGAAGATGAGCTTTTCACTTATTCAGGGGAATCCGACAAAAGAAGCCGCCTCCACCCTCACCAGGTGCCTCTGATTCTGGCTGTAAGAGAATAAGCCTCTTTGCAGAAATTTACCATGACAGCCCAATCCTTGCCATTAATATATTCTAAATAGCAGAATCTCACTAGACAGAGTTTCCCTACCAAAATAGTGTTTCCTGACAGCGGTCAGTGCAGGGAAAGTTGCCAAGAAATGGAACAAATCCTCCCGCTCTGTACCACTACAAAGTTCACAGTTAATATCCTGCGTTTGAAGTGTTTGTAGTTTAAGTTAAACAGATCCCCCGACACTTAATTATCCACCGCATGCTATCTAAGGGTAGCGAGAGATCCATTAGATAATTTGGGGATTTGAAAAGAAGTTCTCTATGGAGTGGGAAACGGTATGAATTGGCCAAAGCTGTGTAATATTGCCTCTTTATATTGTCACAAATGGACCGTCTAACTAGTGTCAAACCATCCCTCCACAGTTCAACTCTGTCGATATTGTTCCGGTCTAAGGACAAGTCCAAATTAAATTGCATGTTATGCCTTTTTATTTCCTTAAACCAATACATTCCTTTATCTACAATCTGCTTGGCTAGGATCTTCGGGAGTCTATTATCTGGTAGGGATAAAATTCTTATTATGTAGTCGAAGTGAAGTTTCACAGTGTAGAGAAAAATTGGCAGGAGACCCGTCTCAGCTAGAGGAAGGCTGTGGGGGCGTACTGAGTCAGCCTGAACAGCCTCCTGATGAAGAACCGTAGAAACCCCTTTACCTGTCCAAACATCTCTCCTCCCCAAACCTGAGCGCCGTAGCATAAAATAGACTGCTGACTGTGTTAAATATTTTTAGCTTAGTCAAGTACGCAATATCGCCGTTGTCTCTAAGAGGTCTCCAGATAGAATTTAGTCCCATCCTTGCTCTATCCATCGCATCCGTAACAAACGTTCATTGACAGTGCCGGCGTGAGTCGGATTCCCAAATACCTATACTCATTCACCACCTCTATCTCCTCAGTTTCTAAATACCACCTCTTACCTTTCGCAGGTCTACCCCCATTTCTGAATACCATAATCTTAGATTTATTCAGATTTATTCTTAAGTTCCATCTGAGGCAGTACTGTTGTAAAGACCTGATCATTCCCTGCAAAGAGGCAGGGTGTGAGGCGAGTAAAACTATGTCATCTGCATAAGCTAACAACTTGATTCTGCCACTACCCTCCACATACATGCGTTCCCGGTTACTCATCGTCAACAAGACAAGAGGATCTTTAACGTCCGCACCTAGCCTATTCGGCCTTATCGGACTTTTGATTCTCAAGATGAGAGCTGACGCACCTCCACATACGACGGAATGGTGTTATCGCCGCAGCTTTGGTGTAGTGGTGTCCCGGCCCCTAAGGGTCGGTAGCCACGCTCTCCGCTTGTCCACTCCGAATGGTCGGGCCCGCATTGTGCTTCGGGTCGTACGCCGCACGCGAGGGGCTAACGGGCCGAAATACATCAGCCCGTCCCCCCCTCACGTACTCCCTAGATAGAGAAGGCGACTCTATCTCTCTGAGTGTAGAGGCTCCTCCAGCGTAGAAACTTTCGGGAACGCCCCGACAGCGGTTTTAGTTTAGAGTGGGATTGCTACCCACCCCCTAGATGAGCACTGTCTACGGTAAAAAGTCTCTTATCGAGCTCAGCCTACACCTGCTGCACGCATTCAAGGGACGCCATAGGGCTAGCCTAGGTGGTCCGATCCTTCGCTTCCCCAAGGGTACCACGCCGGTCATACGCACAACGCACAACGCAAAGCATACTCGAGTCAAAGACGCCGACTCACTACCCTTTTCCAATCGCTTACTTACGCATTCGAGGGACACCCTCCACATACACAACACCATCTAAGCATGCCTCCAAATCATTAATATATAACGAGACCCTATATATCCTGACACAAAATTTTAAAGGTTTCTTTACGCCGAAAAAAATGGTGCAAATTGATTTTAAATTGGCCAAAAGAAGACAAGGGTATGGCAAAAAAGTTGGGTCATTTGGTTTGCTGTTTATTAATCACATTTCATGTTCGAAGTGCCTGCTTTACAAATATTTACTCTTTGTAACCACTCTTCACCTGTGTCCAGAGTGATAGAGTCGGGGGAGATGTGTTGACAAACATTTTCTATCCTTTGCTGAAGTTCTTCTTATGATTGGCATAGAAGCTGGTTTTGTAAATAGTCCCCAGAGAAAATAGTCAAGTGGAGTTAGGTAGAGTAACCAAGGAGGAAGGACAACAGATCGGGCCATGAGGTCCTATCCACCTATCGGGCAATTGACGATTCAAATAACCTCTCACCTGCAAAGAATGCATCAAAAGCTGAAGAATCATTTTTTGTCGTTGTTGCAGAGGAACATCATCTAATAGTGATAGTGAAACCTCCCTTGAGGAACTGAGCACCATTTAAATTATATTCGTAGAAATATGGCTCAATTAATTTATTTCCGAGACATCCACACCAAACGTTGATACTGTGAACCACCTGATGATGAAAAGTGTACAAAATTCGTCGGATTTTCCTCTGCCCACGTTCAAAAATTCCAGTGGCTTAGTATTGCGTTAAAGGTTGATTTAGAATCATCAGTCTATAGGGTTTATGAAATAACGTTTTCTTCATCCTCCCTATTCGACATTTGTGCAAGTAACGTTAGACTCCTGTCAAAATCAAAGACCCGAAGTTCCTGAACAAGATGGGAGCGATACGGCTAAAAATGTAGGTCCGGAGTACATGTCTGAATTTATTTTTTCAAAAAACCGTCCAACATTTCCGAGAGAGGGATTCAGATTTTTGCGAACATAAAATAAAATATTCAGCTGCCCGTCGGAATTACGCTGCCAGTTTCATTTTGCCATATCTTTGCCATTTTGTGACCAATTTAAATTCCAATTGCACCACTTCAACGTAAAAAATCCTTTAAAATTTAGCGTCAGAGTGTATAGGGCTGTATTCGAAATTTTGAAGTTGAACTGGTATTTCTAGCTTTTTTTGTGGGTAGCATCATTGGTCAAAAATAAATTCAGTCGGGCCAACCTAAAACGGACACCCTTATAAGAGTGGAAAGTTTGATGGACGACAAACAGCTGATATCATCGCCGGCCCTCTAAGTGTTTGTACTTATTTTCCTAGTTTTTCGCGAGTATTTTTCACTCATAGGGGCACTAGATCTTTTACGGTGTCTATCGTTTTGTATGAAAACTAAGTTGGTATCTTCTTAAAAAGAAAGCATCTCATTTCTACCTCGGGTTGTCAACTGCAGAACAGACACTAAACGTACAAAAATAAACGTCAGGTCAAATTCACTTTTCCAGCGTACTCGACCTTCTTAGGTGTGGTGTTAAAAAAACCCTGTTTCACGCGCATAAATTACATTCGTTCCAATAAATTAACATAAACACAACAGTCGATAAAAACATAAAAGTCTGGTCACATTCACTCCCAAAAATTACATATATTTTTCAGGCCGGGGTCAAGTTCATTCCATTCTTCCAAATGACTACAAACATTATAGTCTTCTAGTTTTCTTAATTTCAAGAGGTGACTACTACCCAGCTAACTTTTTTTAATAAACATCTTGACATGCCATATGTCCATAAAGGAATTTTTTTTTTCGACACGTTCAACCCAATCCTAATATTGCTCTAAACTAACCCTTCAGAGACCTCTAAATCTTTAAAAATAAAGAGGCCCAATATGCAAGAGAGCTGATGCCCATATTACATTTTGAATTATAATGCATAATTCGCAATTTATTTATTATTTTGTTATAAATTAGTACAATCCAACTATCAAGTTGAATTATTTCGAAAGAAACTCTGCTGTGTTTCTTCTCCCTCATTGTAAGTTATATGAAATTAGTATAGCAATAGCAGCAAATATTTTATTCCAATTTTCTGCACTCCATTGAAATATGTTTATAAAAGACGTAGAAATATACCCATCTTTCGTCGAATAGTATAACAATGTGACATTGGCCAATTTTTAAAATTATAAAACTATTTTATAAAAACGAACTTAGAAAACAGTAATATGCTATTCATTCGTTTTTTTTTAAATCAATAAGTTTAAAGTATCAACGTACTCCTATGAAATCGTTCTGTAAGTAAATTTTGTCAGACAAAAAAAGTTCTGGTAATACATTTTTTATTGCATTTTTTACATTATTTTCAAGAGAAATCATTCATGACTGGTTTGGCAGACCTGTTCCTATTGGTCATGTTGAACTTTTTCTTAAATCAACCACATCCTGAAAAACCTGACGAATCAATAGTTGTGGAAAACGTAGAAAAGGCTCCAGACATTCCGAAAGCGAAACAGAACAGGTGGAGGGCCTTACGATTTGATGCTAAACGCAAATGTATTGTCTTGTCCATCGTACAAATGGTGAGTGTTAGTCCTTCTTCAACCACAAACGATCATTCCTCACAAAGTTAAAATTTGTCAAACTCTCCAAACAAACAAAAAGAAAATAGTCTTGGTTTTCTTACAAAAAACGTAAAAATAACTCTCAGCTGCTGTTTAAAATGTTACAGATGAATTAAATTTCCATATTTCATTGATTTTATGAATTATTTAATTTATTGAAATGTCTCACTGACCAAAAATTCTTTTGTGACTGTTTTAAAAGGCAGAATGCTTTCTTAGGTCAAACAAATGTTCATAGGATTACTGTTTGAAATAAAGATTTTACCAAACCAATATTATATTTAAATAATTCAGTACCCAGTTAATTAAGGCCAATAAAGTCATGGATGAAGGTGGTAAACCAATCTCAGGCGTAACCTTTTTCCTTCAATCAGCTGAGGCCATCGCCCCTCCGCGTGTTTTCCTTCTTTTTCCGTTATTTCATTTATTATATGTTTATATCCATTAATTATGCTTTTTATCCAAATTATTGGTTGAGATGAAAAGTTAGTGTCATAAGTGGGATTCGAACCTTCGATTTTCGGTTCAATATTATATATTGAATATTGATATTCCTCGAGTGAGGATAAACAACCCATTCCTTTCACGCTAATAAATCACATTCGTGCACATATATACACCCGATACAACATAGAAGTTTGGCCATATTCACACTTCACAGCTTTCGATATCCCTCACCGCGGGGTTAGAAAGTGATATTGTGCTTATATTAATTAATAATCAGGGCTAGCCTAAAATAGGTTTATGACTTAAACTATTTTTTTCTAACTAAAGGACAAAACACATTAAGCATGTTTGTTTTGACCACTGACGGTAATTAAATGATGTAATACTTAAGTTCTTTATAAAACAACCTTAATCTGTTTTTAGGTGATTTCCGTAATATATTGCGTTACACCGTTAATTGATATATTCTATTTTAGCGAATATTTTGTTAGGCGGATGGGAATATTTCTAGGTAAATATGAATAAATTAAATAATTAAGGACCCTCATTGTATATTTTTCTTAGGGACTTTTCTGGTGCCTACAATGGTGACTGTGAATACTTTGCTATATATTCTAGATATATTCATGCAAGGGTTCTTCTTGTATGCAGTAAAAGAGGTAAAAGAGGACATTATGATATGTTTAATAAATACAATCTTTTTTAATATGAACCGTTTTTCAGGCGAATGTACGCTACGTTCAAATAGTAACAGTTTATTCGGTATTTTCGCCGTTATTGGAAGCGACAAGAGTGATTATTTGCGTCAATTTCGAATTCATCGCGGAGGTTTTGGCATTCAGCTGTGCATTATGTAATTCTGATTGTCCGTCTGTGACAAACCGGCCAATTTGTGCTAATATAATATTTTCCGTTTGACTTATCAGTGTATAGGTTGCTATTTCTGTCCACCCTGCATCATTACCGGAGGACTCTTTCCACTTGTCAGGCCCCCTTCCTTCAGGAATGATATTGCCAAAATACAAAAATGGAAAAAGGAGATAACACATTTGTCAGTTGCTATTTTAAATTTATCTTATAATATTTAAAGATTATAATTAAATAAGATCAGTAAAAGGAATATAAGTTAAAAAGAGGTCGAATGTTTATTTTATTTCCGTTCTAAAATAAGAAAAATATCATTAAGCATTTGTTTACCTTCTCCTTGTCAAAAACAGTGCGCGTTCACTACTCAGACTGAGGAGGGCCTACAGCCCACCTCAATTCATCTGTTCAATCTGGACTGGTTAGGCCTAGATACAGCTCTATGATGTAGTTATTGAAGGAGGCTTTAAGCCCCACTATAAAGTATATTTCCATTTATATTATATTTCGTATATTTAGTTGCAGTTCGTCGTCCTAATATTCGATCAAAAGTTACTGGCATTCACAGATCGAAGCTGTTATAGTTCGTTGCAGGAAAACACGCAGATTACTCAGATATATTGGTCATTTCATGTGGGGACAGGACAGTGAGACTACTAAAAGTATTGAAAGCCTTGCTCTGGTCAAGAGGGTTCTACGGATACGGCCTTTCCTCGGCACGAAAAACTCGTGTCTTGCGGTTTCGACAGACTCTACTGTCAGGGATTGCGAGCTATGTCAGGCGTGGTTAGAAACAGTCCTTTGGCCAGCCTCTGCTACCAGTTGGGTGTGTTGTCGCCCGAATTCCGGCTTAATTACCGGTATGAGGCTGGTTTCTTGGCATGATAATGAAAAACAAGCATTTCCAGGAATTTCTTCCCGTATATTCGGTCGTCCTAAAAAGGACAATGAGGATCTTTAACGTCCGCACCAAACCTATTCGGCCTTATCGGACCTTTTGTTTCTCAAGATGAGAGGTGACGCACCTCCGCATACGACTGAAGGGTGTTACTGCCGCAGCGTTGGTGTTGAGGCAGCTCAGCCCCGAGGGGCCAAGACAATCTCGCTCCCCGCTTGCCCATTCCGAGTGGTCGAGTCCGCATTAACCATCGAACCTTATGCCGTGCACAAAGGGCTACCTAAGCCGAAATACATCAACCTTGTCTCCCGCGCACTCCCTAGATAGAGAAGGCCATTCTACCTCCCAGACTAGTGAGGCTTCCATAGCGTTCCAATCCATTTCCACGTATGTGAGAGACTTCGAACTCGGACACGACCCAAGGCCATTAGAGGACCGGTTAGACTGTTGAAACGGTGCGTGAGCTTGGAAACCGGCCGTACTCGACCAGAGAATATCTTGCAGTACTAGCCGATCCTATACACACATGACCTCTACCGTGCTGCGGTTCCTGGAACTCAGATCGGAGTACGCCGGTTTTCGGCTCGTCTATACGGAGTGTGGCCTGCGCCCTGCATAGATGAGCCACGTCCTTTCCGCAACTGCGTCACTGTAACGTGTACACGGCGGAGCTGTATGCAATTAGGTACCACTTAGTGTGATTCGAGACGATGAGGGGGCTGATTATCTAGTCTGTACGGACTCCCTGAGCGCGGTTTCGGTTATTCATGCCAGATTCACAGTATACCCTCTCGTCGTTCTCTTATTAGAGAGATTTGATGAATTGGAGTGTCCCGGAAAACATAAGTAGTTCTTTATGCACTTGTATGTTTGACTGGAGGACAACGTACGTGGAGACAAAGTGGCGCAAGCTGGGAGGTATGCCGTCCAGACAGAACCACCGCAGTCCGGCCCTGTGACGCCGTACGAGCAGTAAAGAACACAATAAAAGAACGTTGGCAGAGTCGATATGCTTGATCGTCCGAAAAGCTTTTTCTTGTCAAGCGCAGGAATGAACAATGGCCCGCCGAGGATCTGAAACGGAAGGAAGGAATCATGCTCACCCGTTTGAGGATAGGCCATACTCGATTGCCACATGGCAACCTGAGGAAACCCTGCACAGTGTGTTTCGCCGGGAGTGCCGTGCCTAGGCTCCTCGGAAGCGAGAAGGTCCTATACTTCACCGGAGGTCGTGACCCCGTTTTGTGGCAGCGTCGCTCGTATCCGCCTTAAGCCTAATACCCTCGAGATCGTCGTTTCACAACCTGCAGAGTTAAGTAATCGATATTCCTTCATCCTACACAAATATCAGTAATCTACTCTAAATGGGAGTCGATACGGTGAGTCACTTTTATAAATATTCTGCTATCGACCCTAGACAAGCACAAGCAGTTTGAAGCCCGGCGCGCTTTGTTGTCCAATTTCCACTACCAAAAATGGCGAGATCTGAGACACTTCTCCCTTCCGGAAGTTCACAGCCCTTTTTACCAAACAGTTTTAAAGAAAAGAACAACCCGGAAACAACGGGATAGCTTTAGATAATTTAGCAGCCAATCAAACCACATCTGCCTCTCTAACCTTGTCCAGTATGCTCTGTCGCAAAGCCCATTTTGCTCAGGTTCCTCACCAACCACGCCATAAATATTCCCCTCCTATGAAGCAAGGGTGTACAATAAAATACCTTCAGAACCATGGAAAATTTCGAAAACAATTCCTTCTCCGAGAGCGCCAAACCACCACCAATATTTATGACCAATCAGGAAAATTTTCCACGACAGCTCCACCAGCAAATAGGAAGAGACCATACCTCAACCGAATGACCGACACAAAAATAATCCCTACAACTGTGGAATCGGACAGAGGCGCTATGGCTTATATACCCAAGTCTTGGGTTCACGTGGTAGACACCCTTTTGAGTATTTCAGCGAGTCCTTGGTCTGAACATTGGAGGAAACAACGGTGTTTTTCAGGGGCTTTTATTACACAACATATTTCTTTTGTACAAAATTCATAGTTACGTCTAATGTATTTATAGTTGTCTCAATGTAAATGGTTGTGCAGTTATCATAGAAGCTTTTGAATGGTATTTATACGACAAAATATCTATTTATGAAAAATTAAGTATGCGTTTATATGTTCAGTTTGTAGACGGCATTTGTTAGAGCTGAAATGACTAAACATTTGATAGCACGAACTCTGTTTGATAGACAAAACCATAGTTAAACCCAAATTGTAGAAAACAGAGGGGTATGTGATTTCTGTAAAGATTAAAGTTTATAATACTCATAGTTTTAATACCACCATTGTTTATTATTTTACACAATATGGACTCTACTGTTAACGTAGTGCAATATTTTTACATTATTTTAATGCATCTGACATTGTACAATATGATGACAATTTTATACTAAATGTTGTTGAACTTGCGTACAATTGTAAGAATTCTACAGCTATTGGTGTTTTGACACTGCCATTATGTGAAATGTTGTAAAGTGAAATCAAATTTTCTATTTTTGGTTCTCAGGTCGTCTCTCCGTTGGTCCGTTTTTACTTATAATGCTTCACCTAAGGAAAATATTTAGGACATAGCCTTTATGATGTTGAAGTAGGTATATGCAGAATTGATAATCTGAAAAATGAAGTCAAATTAGAGTTTGATTTGATGGTTTGTTAATTTTTAGTAATTAGCGTAAGAAATCCGTACGCCTGAAAACATCTCCAGATTCAATTCAGAAAATCCACCAGCAGAAAGGGTAATAGGCTTTTTTGATCTTTCAACAAGTATCATCATTTCCGTTTTGAGTAAAGAGCTGTATTTTACCCAATTAGATTCATAAATTGCACTTCCAACAGCTACAGACTGTAAATAATTACAACTAAATTTAAATTTATAACCAATAATAATAATAGATAATGTTTACATAATTCATATAAATATTTATGTGGAATAGAGGTTAAAAATAAATTATTCAGATATCGTGAGATGCGGTCTGGTGTGATGTAGGTTTCAGAAAGACATTTTCTTTATCGTGCCAACGTTTCGATTTTTATTGAGATCATCTTCAGAGCCTGGGATTTACAAACATTGTTTACATTTAACAAATACATTTAGGATGTGGAAAAGTGAATTTATACAATGCAAAACATATTCTATATTCTCAATCAAAGTATTTCTACTCACTTAAAGTGCTTGTCTTCTGTGTAATTGTGCCATTCTTGCGTGTCGTGTCGAGAGTGCCAGTGAGATTTTGCTGTTTCATGTTTATATATGTTGGATTTTGAAGGGGTGGGGAAGGAAGTCGGTATAGAAAAGACAATTTTGTATAAGGCGTCGGCTTCTTTGAGGTGAAAAGAGCCGACAAAGAGAAACAATGTGTTGGTAATGGTTCGGCCAGATTATACTATCAGCACATTATAGAAAGGAATAAATAGGAAAATAACGTTAAAAATAAAATTAAATATTTTTTAGAATGCATAGAAAAGAGAAGGTGAGCAATTTTAATGATAATTAGGTTCGAATTTACATTTACGTTAAGAAAAACAGAATGTACATAATAAATTAATTATATTTATTCATTATTCTTCGTAGAAAATGTATTGTTTTAGTTTATGTTTTTTGGCAAAAACAAACAATCTGTTTGTTGTTTGAAGGTACAGCTCGTTTTAGCATTATTAAATCTATTATTTCGCTTTTGATCTATTTTTTTCTTTTCTTGCTTTTCATGCGTCTCTTTTTATTTTGTATTGTAGTTTAGTTTGTATTGTATTATATTGTATCTCGTTCTTCTGTCTATAATGTTTTATCCCTCTCTCTCTTTTTTTTCTCTCTCTCTCTATCTCTCTCGCTCCCTCTCACTCTCTCTCACGCTCTCTCTCTCTCTATCTCTCTCTCGCTCTCTCTCTCTTCTCCCTCTCTATCTATCTATCTATCTATCTATCTGTCTATCTATCTATCTCTATCTATCTAGCTGTGTATCTATCTTTCTTTCTTTGTTTTTAGAAATGCTGCTTGTAGCTTATCAATTATGGATTAAAATTTTTACAACGGTCTTCTTAAAGGAAATAGTGGTTTGAACCAAATAAACAGCGTGACACATGAACTAATTATGATATAATAGGTAAATAAATTTAATTCTAATGTAAGACTATACAATGGGTAAATTTATACGAACACACAATATAGTAAAAAAGTTGATATATATATATATATAAAAATGCCAACATATAGTATAAGATTATATTTAAATGCTATCACTCCTAATCTTTTGTGTCGAGCTCAGGTAAAAATATTTTTATTAATTCATAAAGTGTTTCATTACCAAATCGGAAAACTGACCACTGTAGTAGCAGTAGAAATAAACGTGTATAAGTTCTAATAGAATTAGTATAAACGAGGATGCTTTTAGGGCTTCAGAAGTGCCCGGCTGAAAAATATATTTTAATTATGAATATGTATGTACAATTTATATTTATATACGTACGTATAAAGCTTACCACAGTTAAAACCACGCCCAGCAAACATGTAAAGATACCAATGCCAAGTCCGGACAACACGAGGAGCATGTAATTCACATCACGAATCACAGAGATCACCCTTTAACACCATTACCAAAAACATTTGCCTCTGAATGTATAAAATTTATACAAAATAAATATATATAATAAATAATAATTATAATAACTTGATAATATGTTGATGGTGAATTAAACATGATCTTAAACAAGACTTGAGAATTATTTTAAATTTGTTCATGTCCTTAATACTCGAATTTGGGCTCGATTTTTCATATTGGACTTCTGCCGTCTCGACCAAGTTTTTTAGCATGTAGTGCAATATCTGAAAGAAAAACATTGGCTCTTTCTTAAGTCAATCGACAGTTGCGACGAATTTTATTGACCACCTTAAATTCCGTGCATATCTCGTGAGACATGGCGACGAAAGCGCCGTCGATAATCGGAAACAATAACGCGACGTAAATTATGTTGAAGTATTCGAGAAACGCTGCGAGATAATATAAATTGCCCTTAGGTTCGACGTAAAACCAGTACGGGATCGGGATGCCGCCAACGAAATGCGACGAAGGCAAATCCGCTCCGTCTCTGGCATGCCTGGTTTCACCTTTTATAAGGTAGTTCAAGGGCCGTCTGAACGAAATTAGTAGCATGACGGAACAGCACATTATAAAATTTATTCGAGGTATCTTTTGTTTTTCAATTTTGCTTTCTGCTCGCAAACGGTTTATGTGTTCCAACGTCTCACCACCAACGTCGTACTCGTGCAATTCACTTCCCAAGGCTCTACAATGAAGATATAACGTAATACGAATAAAACCTAATATAATGACTCTTATTACAAACCTGTACAAATAAAACACTTTATCTTTCTTAATCCAGTACAGTATTATAAAGGAAAACATACAACCCAGCAACAAAGTTACGTTTAAACACTCGAATCTTACGTCGTAATCATTCCAACCTATAATGATGGACATAACCGTTTCAAATGTTTGAGAGCCGCACAAAAGGAGAACCACAAAAGCTCGAAATTTTGATCTATAGGCGATAAATATGGAAACAAAACGCCCAAAGTTGCTTTCAAACGATTCTCTATCCTTTTCATTTTTCTGAAAAATAACAACATAATTCTGTTTAAATTCTTCAAATGATTCTGAACATTATTCTTCAAGAACATAGAGCATGTCCTTTTTTGATGACCAGCATGAATTTCTCTTCTTCGCAAAAAAATATATTCGTAGTTAACATTTTTCATTCTGATTTTAAATTTGTATCGCTTTTTTAAAATATTTTCAGATTTTATTTTTTTTAAATATTCAGGATATTTCAGAGCCAGCACAATTTCAATTTTTATTGAGAACGCTTACTTTTTTACCCACTATTCTAAAGAATTTTTTACACTGAAAGCGACGGCGTAATCGGATTTTTCTTTTTTTCTTTTTAATCGTCAAAGAGTAACAAAGTATAGAATATGAAAATAAATATTTTTATTTCGTTTTTATTATTATTTTCTATCTATACGCGGACTGCTACCTCCGAGATGTTACTAAACCTATCATCCCTACAGTTATTTAACCGGGAGCAAGATCAGTTGTTCAATTACAAGCATGCACGAAAATGTGATCTGTGTTAATTGTACATAAACCACAAAAAAACACCAACACTGATATAAATAGATAATTAGCAGTAGTCATGTTTCAATTAAACAATTTTTATTTCACATACTTATTACTTTATTTCACAAAGAATTCACATATTGTTTCCTTTGAGGTGTTATACATTTTCACTATGATGGAGCAAACTCAGCTGCACAAAGGGTCAAGCACAGGTTTTGGTTGTATATTAATATAACAAAAGCAATGTACACCACATTCGACCTTCTACCTTTACATATTTATGTACGAAACGTGGCTGTCGAGTGTCAGTAGACTCCTGAGATAAAAGGAAATAAAGCCGGATTTGAGGAGGAGCCACCACGAAATTCGGGCGAGAATGAAAATAAATGAAACCTGACAAAATGAGAGAACAGCTCAACTTTGCCAGTCCTTCTAAGTAGTCATAGATAATAGAGACGTTTAAAAAAAGTAGAAGCGAGTTTCAGGGACGGACGATATGATACGTATTAGCACGTAATATTGAGGTAGCTTAGGGGTGAAAGGGCCGAATTTCACCCTAGTAAAGCCTCTTGTACTAATTCCCACAATTTTCCAAGCGGAGGTCCATCCAACACAACTCTATGCTCAGAGTTAATAAAGAAAAATATGAAAGGTGCGCAGAATTTCATGCTCTCAGATTGTCAGGCAACTATAAAGGCAATAAATGCGAAAGCTTCAACTCCAAACTTGTCTGGGATTGCCTAAATTGCCTAATGGCTCTATGAAAACAACGAGTTTACCTTAAAGAAGGATCCGGGACATGAATGTAGAAATAGATGAACAAGGCGACCAACTAGCCAAAAAATGAACAGACTTCACACCCATGGTAACAGAATGACAAATAGACCACAATGTTTGCTTAACTTAAACCTAAATAATTGGCTTGAGAAAGTAAAACTCAAGCACTATACAAAAACAAGATGTGAGCAAGCTAAGAAATTTATACATCTCTCAAAAGCAGGAGAACTACTCTCTCATTCTCTCTCTCTCGCTCTGTCTCTCTCCCTCTCTCTCTTTCTCTCTCTCTCTCACACACTTTCTTTCGTTCTCTCTCTGCAGGCTTCAGGAAAATTATTGGCCTCCATATCGCTCATTTCTTCCTCATAACTACGACTTAAAGAAGATGGGCAATTGGAGACAGAAACTTACCTACTCGGTCCAAGAGGAAGCAGATATATTGGCACATGCAACTCTCAGACAACAAAAACCGTACCAATGTTGTCCGTTTTAAAAGTCTGTGCCACTGCTGACTGCTACCTTGGATGTTACTATAAAGCACCTATAACAGATGTTTGCCCAGAGGCAAGATCAGTTGTTCATAAGAATCAAGGAACGGCTCTTATAAGTAACCTCCATGAATCAATTAGCACTTTGAGAGAAACTTCGAATATATAATTTGATAAATGACTAACAGCCAACGTAAATTGCTATAAGAAGACTAAAATTCAAAGTATGAAAGGTAAAAAGATAGTAATCTACTCTGATATCAGGTTGTGCAATTTCCAAATTTGTCAGGTTAAAGGTTCTAAAAAATATCCGCTGAAATATACATCCAAGTCAAAGGCATGTAAAAATTGTGAAACCGCAATTTATATTTTATTGGTAGAAATATTAAATCGATTATTTCGCTTTTGTTCTGTTTTTCCATTCACGCTCTTCTTGCGTCTTTTTTGAGTTTGTATTGTAGTTTAATTTGTATTGTATTGTATTGTACCTCGGTCCTCTGTCTATAATGTTTTATCCCCTCTCTTTCTGTATTTATTGTGTGATTGTTATTTCTCTCTCACTCACTCTCTCTCTCTCTTTTTCTCTCTCTCTCTTCTCTCTCTCTCTCTTTCTCTCTCTCTCTCTCACTTTCTTTCGTTCTCTCTCTGCAGGTTTCAGGAAAATTATTGGCCTCCATATCGCTAATTTTTTCCTCATAAGTACGACTTAAAGAAGATGGGCAATTGGGGGGCAGAGACGTGCCTACTTGGTCCAAGAGGAAGCAGACATATTGGCACATGCAATTCTCAGACAAAAACCGTACCAATGTTGTCCGTTTTAAAAGTCTGTGCTACTGCTGACTCCTATCTTGGATATGTAGTTATAAAGCACCTATACAGATGTTTGCCCAGCGGCAAGATCAGTTGTAAATAAAAATCAACGAAAGGCTTTAAGCACTTTCGAGAGAGAAACTTCGAAAATATAATGGGATAAATGACTAACAGCCAGCCTAAATTTACTATTGCAATAAGAAGGCTAAAATTCAAAGTACTATTCTTATAGTAAGTTGTGCAATTCCCGAAAGTAGTCAGGTTAAAGGTTTTAAAAAATATCTGCTCGAATAAACTCCCAAGACTGCATGGAAAAAATATTTGTCCCTAAATTTACTTCAGCCTTGAAGGAACTATGCCGGGGAGTATTCAGGTTTATTGAAGATCTGTTAACTGAACATTGATGGGTTAATATGTAGATGTAAATATTGGAAGAGGCAAAATTGACAAAATAAGATAATCTGTGTCGATTCTGCCAAGAAAAGAGAGGAAACCGCAATTTATATTGTATTGGTACTGTGATGGCCTAATCAACAATATTGATGCTATAAGGCACGTAGAAGATTTACAAAAATGTCATACCTAACCGTACTTCTGGTTTGTTGCAGGAAAGACGAGACAGATCCAGGATAATTACGAATCTGTTAACTGGAGGCATAAGAAAGTATTAAAAGAGAAAAAAGATACATTTGATTCTACCAAAACGAGAAGGAAATCCCACTACATATTACAATACATTATGTTGCTGTGAATGCCCAACAGCGAGGTTTCAAGTCGCTGGCAATGAAAATCAAAAAAACGGATACCGTGAAAAAGAATTTTTACCAATCCGAGCAAATCTATCTGCAATGTTTATTTTGTTGACATTGAACATATCTAACTGATGAAGTTGTTTAAAAATAACATTGTCTCCCTCTCTCCTCTGTCTCTTTCTTTCTCTATCAGCAGGCTTGAGGATAATTATAGCCCTCTATATCGCTTATTTCCCTCTTAAGTACGTCTAAAACAAGCAAAGCAGAGACAGACGCGTGCCTACTCGGTCCAAGAGGAAGCAGATTGGCACTTGCAATTCTCAGGAAAATAACGTACCTACGTTGTCCGTTTTAAAAGACTGTGCCACTGCTGACTGCTACCTTGGATGTTACTATAAAGCACCTATAACAGATGTTTTCCCAGCGGCAAGATCAATTGTTCATAAGAATCAAGGAACGGCTCTTATAAGCAACCTCGATGAATCAATTAGCACTTTTTGAGAGAAACTTCGAATATATAAAGTGATAAATGACTAACAGCCAACGTAAATTGATAATTGCTATAAGAAGACTAAAATTCAAAGTATGAAAGGTAAAAAGATAGTAATCTACTCGGATATAGGGTTGTGCAATTTCCGAATTTGTCAGGTTCTAAAAAATATCTCCTGAAATAAACACCCAAGTCAAAGGCATGTAAAAATTGTGAAACCGCAATTTATATTTTATTGGTACTGTGAAGGTCTAAATAGGAAAATGTTTCTATTCATGTATTCGTGTGCAAATCAAAGCTCAATATATCAATAATAATTAACAAGCAATTGTCAATAATATGGATGCTATGACGAACGTAGGAGATTTACAGTTATTCAAAAATGTCCTGCCTAAACTTACTTCGTCTTTATTCCAGCAAAGACGAGACAAATTCAGGATAATTGCAAATCTGTTAACTGGAGGCATTTGGAAAAGAGAAAAAAAATAAATTTGATTCTACCAAAAGGAACAGGAAATCCCACTACTTATTACACTATATTATGTTGCTGTGAAGGCCCAACAATGAGATTTCAAGTCGCTGGCAAAGAAAATCAAAAATACGTACACCGTGCAAAAGAATTTTTACATATCCGAGCAAATTTATCTGCAATGTTTATTCTGTTAACATTTAACATATCTAGCTGGTGAATTTGTGTAAATATAACATTGTCCACTTCCATTCATACAAAAATATTGGGAGTGGCAGAAGATAGCCTAATAAGGTTTTGACACGCAGTTAAAGAAACCGCAGTATTTAAGCGACAGTTCTTCAAGAATATGGCGACATAAGCCTGAGGATTATGATTGCAGTTGATGTTCGTAAATTGGAAGAATCCGCGTAGTAGGACGTGTAGAAGACGGCCTACGGGGTACATTGAGTACAATTTTACATCAGCTTAAAGGTAAAAAAAGAAGAACAAATTATATGCTTCTGTAAATGCGTAAGCATTACAGGCCAAACATTGCCAAAACTACAGAGGGAATAATCAGCCTTTACAGGCGCAGTGTAAAAAGCTTATTAGCCAACCAATCCAACTAAAGCGTATTTGGTAAAAGACATTCTTGTAAATATTCTTGTAGACATTCTTTCTATACTATCACGTCAGAATATATGTAGAAAATTCGAATCACCATATCAAACATTATTCGAAGGTGGTACGTGACATACTATTTTTTTCACGCCGAAAAAAATGAAACCTCGAGGTGCGATATTTATTCATTTATGTATTTCCTAAGAAGTCACTGTTTTCGCTTATCCGGGTGGCATTTAATGAAGTATTTATTATTAAAACATTGTGTCGCTCAAATTACATGGTTTAAATTCAGTAGAGCGAACGGATTCTATCGATCCTGTGCTCTTTCATAGTCAATACTTTATAATATGTTCTTCGTACTCAGCGGGAATAAAAAACAAAACGAAAATAATAAAGCCACCAAGAAAAGAGAAGCCAGAAATTATCCGGGAGAAAGGCCGTCAGAGGGATAGAGATAGAGAAAAAGAATCAATAAATTTCGTTTTATTTCAAAAAATCTCAAATTTTGATTGCAAACGACTTCTCTTACCATTAACGGACATTAAAGAAAAAAGAGGGATAAACGGAGAGAGATGGAAATAGAGAAAGAAGGAGAATGAATAAATAAATACCGTGTTATTAAAAAAAAAATCTCTCAAATTTTGATCGCAACCGACCTCTCTTACAATTAACGAAACGTTAAACAGAAAAGAGTGATATAGAGAGGGAAAGACTGACAAACAGAAAAAGAGGCCGACAGAAAGACACAGACACAGAGAGATTAATACATACATATGTAAAAAAGTAAAAAGCACAAAGGAAAATGTCAAGGACCTTTATCCATCCTGTGGGGGGCAGGGGATTTTAAGTATATTTACGAAAATTAATAAATTAAGCAGTGGTGAAACCTTTTAAGAAGAACCACTCACAATAGGATACAATAAATTTTTTATTGAACAGTCTTAAGAAACTAAGTGACAACACTATTGTTAAAATTTCTGAAACTAAATAAATAGAAAAAACGTAAATAATTTATGAAATAAATAATTTTAGAAGATACATAGTTTAACAAATAAATAAATAACTACATAAGCCTTACATTAAAAAATGTTTTATACCTCTGTCCTTCCAATTTATGGATAAGTTATGGTTCCTTACGTTTTCTATTTTGTTTGTACCCTCAGTGCTACGTGAAAAAAGGAGCTGGTTGCTTTTTAATATCCTCATTAATTATAATTAATTAAGGTTTATAGTTGAGATAAAAAAGTCAATGGCACGAGCGGGATTCGAACCCACGATCTTCGGCTTGATACGCCGCTGCTCTACCACTTGAGCTACCGTGACCTCGATCCATTCGGACACTAACTTCCCATCTCAACCGCACCTTTTGAATTTTCCCTCCTTTTTGCCATTTTTCAAATGTCGTGTATTCGGCTTGGATTCTCGAGGACAAATGAAATGGCCACGGAGAGCTTTAGTGAAGTACACTTCTACCACTGAAAAATGGCAAAAAGTGGGGAAAACTGAAAAAGGTGGGGTTGAGATAGGAAGTTGGTCACGATAGCTCAAGTGGTAGAGCAGCGGCGTATCAAGCCGAAGATCGTGGGTTCGAATCCCGCTCGTGCCGTTGACTTTTTTATCTCAACTAAAAACCTTAATTAATTATAATATATTAATTGGTCAAGCGGACCACGAAATTAGTGAATTTAACCCTCATTAATGTAACGGATGTTCAAAATTTCATACATCTAGTTTATACTAGTGCTTATTGATATTAACCTTGAAAGGTTGGTTTGAATTATTTGTATGCACTGTTGTTGGTGTTACTTGTGAAACTCCACATCTGGGAGGCACATAACAGCATGGGCCTAACTACTGTTTTCCAAATCATTAATGTTTTTTCGAGGCTCTCCATCTCAGAACTTAAATTAATTTAATCACTTTTACAGCCAACGATAGTAGTTACTATGTGATTACATTTAAATTAAAATAATATTACAAATGTGTGGTGGAGAGATAACGATAGAAATTTAACCAAACCTTAATACAACAATATATTAAACGTTTTTTTATTGATTACAGCAAAATAAGGACTGCTTCTTCTCCCTCATTATAAGTTATATTAAATTAGTATAGCAGTAGATAGCAAATATTTAATTGCAATTTTCTGCACTCTGTCGAAAGATATTTCTAAAAGTACATACCTAAGCCGAAGAATTATACCCGTCTATCGTCGAATAGTATAACAATGTGACATTGGTCAGTTTTTAAAATTATAAAAATATTAAAAAAACGAACTTAGAAAACAGTAATATGCTATTCATTCGNTATATATATATATCAATCCCTCACAGTACACGGTATAACCAAAGTGGCAAGATCGAACCAACTCAATTCCCGTTAATAATTACGACTTCCATCCAGACGTCATACTCACTTGAGAGTACTTGATATTCCTCGGATAAGGATAAACAACCCATTCCTTTCGCGCTAATAAATCACATTAGTGCCAATACATACACCCGATACAACATAGAAGTTTGGCCATATTTACTCTTCACAGTACTTGATATCCCTCAGCGTGGGGTTAGAAAGTGAAATTGTGCTTATATAAATTAATAATCAGAGCTAACCTAAAATAGGTTTATGACATAAACTATTTTTTTCTAACGAAAAGACAAAACACATTCGGCATGTTTGGTTTGACCACTGACAGTAAATAAATGATGTAATACTTAAGTTCTTTATAAAACAACCTTAATCTGTTTTTAGGTGATTTCCGTAATATATTGCGTTACACCGTTAATTGATATATTCTATTTTAGCGAATATTTCGTTAGGCGGATGGGAATATTTATAGGTAAATATGAATAAATTAAATAATTAAGGTCCCTCATTGTATATTTTTCTTAGGGACTTTTCTGGTGCCGACAATGGTGACTGTGAATACTTTGCTATATATTCTAGATATATTCATGCAAGGGTTCTTCTTGTACGCAGTAAAAGAGGTAAAAGAGGACATTATATGATATGTTTAATAAATACAATCTTTTTTAATATGAACCGTTTTTCAGGCGAATGTACGCTACGTTCAAATAGTAACAGTTTATTCGGTATTTTCGCCGTTGTTGGAAGCGACAAGAGTGATTATTTGCGTCAATTTCGAATTCATCGCGGAGGTTTTGGCATTCAGCTGTGCATTATGTAATTCTGATTGTCCGTGTGTGACAAACCGGCCAATTTGTGCTAATATAATATTTTCCGTTTGACTTATCAGTGTATAGGTTGCTATTTCTGTCCACCCTGCATCATTACCGGAGGACTCTTTCCACTTGTCAGGCCCCCTTCCTTCAGGAATGATATTGCCAAAATACAAAAATGGAAAAAGGAGATAACACATTTGTCAGTTGCTATTTTAAATTTATCTTATAATATTTAAAGATTATAATTAAATAAAATCAGTAAAAGGAATATAAATTAAAAAGAGGTCGAATGTTTATTTTATTTCCGTTCTAAAATAAAAAAAATATCATAAAGAAATTTTTTATTTTCTCCTTTTCAAAGACAGTGCGCGTCCACTTCTGCAGACTGAGGAGGGCCCACAATCCACCTCAATTCAAATGTTCAATCTGGAACAACTGTTGAGGAAAAGTCTAGATACAGCTCTATGATGCAGATATTGAAGAGGCTTTAAGCCCCAGTATAAAGTATATTTTTTTCTTCTCCCTCTCAATTCTTCTCGTGGTGGGTATGTGGATAGGTTGTGGTTCCTCGACCCCATATTCCATCAAAAGTGGCAGTCATAGATCGAAGATGCCTAAATTCATTGCATGAAAACATTGGGTTTACTCAGGTATATTGGTCACTTCAAGTGGTGAGAGGACAGTGAGACTACTAAAAGTATTAGAAGCCTTGCTCTGGTCATGAGGGTTCTACTGATACGGCCTTTCCTCGACCCGAAAAACTCGTACCTTGCGGCTCGACAGACTCTACTGTCAGGGACTTCGAGCTGTGTCAGGCGTGTATAGAAACATCCCTTTGGCCAGCCTCTGCTGAGAGTTGGGACTGCTGCAGCCCGAATTCCGGAGAGAGCGCCTTACTCACCGAAATGAGGCGGGTTTCTTGGCCAAGTTGGACGCCCCCGTCGGGAAAGGTACTGATAAACAAGGGTAGCCAGGTGTGCAGGAGGCTTCGAACTCGGTCTCATCCCCTGTTTATTAGAGGGACGGCTTGACGTTTGAGTCCTCCCGACCGTACTCGTCCGGGACAATCTTGCGGTACTAGCAGATCTTGTACAGCGCCACACCTCTACCGAGTTGAGTTCCTTGAACACAGATAGGGGTACGCCGGTTCTCGGCTCGTCTATACGGACTGGCCAGGACCAGCGAGAGTGAGGCCTGCGCCGTGCATATTTGGGGCACGTCCTTTCCGTAACTTCGTTTTATGGCTGCGTCGCTAGTATCCGCCTTAAGCCTAATACCCCCGAGATCGTCGTTTCACAACCTGCAGAGGTAAGTAATCGATATTCCTTCATCCTACACAAATAGCAATAATCTAATCTAAATTGGAGTCGATGATGGTGAGTCACTTAATATTCCACCATCGCCCCTAGACGAGCACAAGCAGATATAAATGCGGCGAGCTTTGTTTTCCAATTGAGACACACTTTCAAGAAGTTCACACCCCTTTTTACCAAACAGTTTAAAAAAGAAAAAAAACGGAAACAACAGGATAAAGCAGCTCTAGATAATTTACCAGCCAATCAAGCCTCATCGCCTTCTAACCTTGTCCAGTATGTTCTGTCGCTCAGCACATATTGCTCAGGTTCCTCTCCAACCGCACCATAAATATTGCAAACGTATGGAGCAAGGGTCTCTAATCCTTCAGTGCCCTGGAAAACTTCGGAAACAACTGTTTATCCGAGAGTGCCAAAACGGCCACCAATATTTATGACAAATCAGGAAGATTTTCCACGACAGCTCCACGGCAAATAGGAAGGGAGCATACACCAACTGTGGACTCGTAGAAGCGCTACAAAATATCTTATTGAGACCATTTCATTCGAAACCATAATAGAAAAGCACAACGAAAGGCGATTCAACAGGACCAACGTCGACGTGTTGAGTCAAAGGACAGCAAATGTCATTACGGCAAAAATGTCCTTACCCCTTTGCGGCCATAGAACCCACTTCCTCTGAGCAAAAAATATATGCAGTAACAACCATTTTTCCCATGAGAGTCCATTCCCAATTCTCGGAAAGACTGAGTGCAGTTCTTCCATTGGCAGCAGTACGAACACCATAAGGCGTATTGCCGTCACCTTCCGAGATGTGTCAATTGTGGTTAATTAATTAAACAATACAAAATATCCATTTTATGATGGTTTATTGGTTTCTCATTTTAGTTACAATACATAATATATTATGTTAATATGCTATATAAGTTGTCCTGTAGGTATGGTGCTAGATGTGTTCTCAAAAAATGAAGTGTGTCACCTTGACTTCACGTCGTAGCCACCCTTTTCAGTATTTGTGCTTGGTTGCTGCGAGTCCTTGGTCCGATGTTTGGATAGAACAACGGTGTTTTCCGTTGGCTTTTGTTCCACAACATATTTCTTTTCTACATTCATAGTAAGGTCAAATATATTTTATGTTGTCTCAATTTGTAGTTAAGTTGTCTCTATAGTAAACATAGAGGTTTTTGAATGGTATTTACACAATAAAATATATATTTATGAAAAATTAGTGTGTGATTATATGTTTAGGTTGAAAACGGCATTTCTTAGAACTGAAATGGCCAAACTGTCGATAGCTCAGACCTCCTACTGCTAGACAATTAATTTTGTAATATTACTCTCAATTTATTTATTTACTGATATCACCATTGTTTTTTAGTTTACAAAATATTGACTCTACTGTTAACGTAGTGCAATATTTTTGCATTCTTTTAATACATCTGACATTGTATAATATGATGACATTTTATACCGAATATTGTTGAACTTGCGTTTCTAGAGATTTCTAGAATGAACGAAGAAATAAAGTTCTAGAAAGAATTCTACAACTATTGATGTTTTGACACTGCCATTGTATGAAATGTTGTAAAGTGAAATAAAATGGTCTATTTTTGGTTCTCAGGTCGTCTTTCCGTTGATCCGTTTTTACTTAGAATGCTTCACCCAAGGAAAACATTTAGGACATAGCCTTTAAGAAGTTGAAGTAGCCAAATGCAGAATTGATAATCTGAAAAATGAAGTCAAATTAGAGTTTGACTTGATGGTTTGTTAATTTTTAGTAAGTAGCGTAAGAAATCCATACGGCTGGAAACATCTCCAGATTCAATTCAGAAAATCCACCAGCAGAAAGTGTGATAGGCCTTTTTGATCTTTCAACAATTATCATCATTTCCAGATTGAGAAAGAGCTGTATTTTATCCAATTTGATTCATAAAGTGCTCTTCCAAGAGATATAGACTGTAAATAATTAAAACAAAATTTTATTTATAACTAGTAATAGATAATATTATAATAATATAATTCGTACTTAACATTTTTCAGTCTGATTTTAATTTTTTTTAAAGATACTTTTTTCAAGATACTTCAGAGCTAGAACAATTTCAAATTTTAATGAGAACGGTTACTTTTTTACCCACTATTCTAAAGAATTTTTTACACTGAAAGCGACGGCGTAATCAGATTTTAAATTCGTCAAAGAGTAACAAAGTATAGAATATGAAAATAAATATTTTTATTTCGTTTTTATTATTATTTTCTATCTATACGCCGACTGCTACCTCCGAGATGTTACTAAACCTATCACCCCTACAGTTATTTAACCGGGAGCAAGATCGGTTGTTCAATTCGGTTGTTCAAGCATATATCTTCATGCACGAAAGTGTGATCTGTGTTAATTGTACATAAACCACAAAAAACACCAACACTGATAATAATAGATAATTAGCTGTAGTCATGTTTCAATTATAGAATTTTTATTTCACATACTTCACAGGGACTTCACAAATTACTTCCTTGGAGGTGTTACTATTCCAAGCGGAGGTCCATTCAACACAACTCTATGCTCACAGTTAATAAAGATAAATATGAAAGGTGCGCAGAATTTCATGCACTCAGACTGTTAGGCAACTATAAAGGATTGCCTAAATTGCCTAATGGCTCCATGACAACGAGTTTACCTTAAAGAAGGTTCCCGGACATGAATGTTTTGAAGGAAATGAACAGGCTGAACAACTAGCCAAAACATTAACAGCCATTACTCCCATGGTACCAGAACGACAATAATATGCACCAGAATGTTTGCTTAACGTAAACTTAAATAATTGGCTTGAGAAAGAAAAACTCAAGCATGGACAAAAACAAGATGTGAGCAAGCTATGAAATTTATACATCTCTCAGAAAAGAAGACGCAGGAACTACTCACTCTCTTTCCCTCACTCCCTCTCTCCTGTCTCTTTCTTCCTCTCCCAGCAGGCCTGAGGATAATTATAGCCCTTTATTTCCCTTATTTCCCTCTTAACTACGACGCAAAGAAGCAAAGAAGAGACATACTCGTGCCTACTCTGTCCAAACGAAGCAGACACATTGCCACATGCAATTCTCAGACGAAAAACGTACCAATGTTGTCCGTTTTAAAATTCTGTGCCACTGCTGACTGCTACCTTGGATATGTTACTATAAAGCACCTATAACAGATGTTTGCCCAGCGGCAAGATCAACTCAAGCACTATACAAACACAAGATGTGAGCAAGCTAAGAAATTTATACATCTCTCAAAAGCAGGAGAACTACTCTCTCGTTATCTCTTTCTCTCTCTCTCACACTTTCTTTCTTTCTCTTTCTGCAGGTTTCAGGAAAATTATTGGCCTCCATATCACTCATTTTTTACTCATAATTACGACTTAAAGAAGATGGGCAATTGGGAGGCAGAGACGTGCCTACTTGGTTCAAGAGGAAGCAGACATATTGGCACATGCAATTCTCAGACAAAAATCTTACCAATGTTGTCCGTTTTAAAACTCTGTGCCACAGCTGATTGCTACCTTGGATATGTTATTATAAAGCACCTATAACAGATGTTTGCCCAGCAGCAAGATCAGTTGTTCATAAGAATCAAGGAAGGGCTCTTATAAGCAACCTCGATTAATCAATTAGCACTTCGAGAGAAACTTGGAACTTATAATGTGATAAATGACTAACAGCCAACATAAATTTATAATTGCCATAAGAAGAATAAAATTCAAAGTATGAAAGGTAAAAAGATAGTAATCTTCTCTGACATCAGGTTGTGCAATTTCCAAATTGATCAGGTTAAACGTTCTTAAAAATGTCTGCTTGAATAAACACCCAAGTCATAGGCATGTAAAAATTGTGAAACCGCAATTTATATTTTATTGGTTCTGTGAAGGCCTAAATAGGAAAATGTTTCTATTCATGTATTCGTGCGCAAATCAATGCTCAATATATCAATAATTCAATAATTAATCAATCAATAAATCAATAATTAGCACGTAACTCTCAACAATATGGATGCCATAGCATATTGTCCATCATAAGGCACGTAGTAGATTACAGTTATTCAAAAATGTCATGCCTAAAGTACTTAGTCTTTATTCCAGCAAAGACCAGACAAATTCAGGTTAATTTCAAATCTGTTAACTGGAGGCATTTGGAAAAGAGAAAAAGGTACACTTGATTCTAGCAAAATGAGAAGGAAATCACACTACTTATTACAATATGTGCTGATGTGAAGGCCCAACAATGAGGTTTCAAGTCACTAACAATGAAAAGCAAAATTAAGGACACCGTGCAAAAAATTTTTACCAATCCGAGCAAATCTATCTGTAATGTTTATTCTGTTGACATTTAAAGTATTTAACTGGTAAATTTGTTTAAAAATAACATTGTCAGTTCATCATACATACGAAAATGTTGGGAGTGGCAGAAGATAGTCTAGATAGGTTTTGACACACAAGAAACCGCAGTATTTAAGCGACAGTTCTACAAGAATATGGCGAGACAAGACTGAGGATTACGATTCCAGTTCATGCTCGTAAATTGGAAGAAACTTTGCGTAGCAAGACGTGTAGAAGACGGCCTACGGGGTATATTGAGTACAATTTTACATCAGCTAATGGTAAGAAAAACAAGAATAAATTATATGCTACTGAAAATGTGTAAACATTATAGGCCAAACATTGTTAAAACTACGGAGGGAATAAGCAGCCTTTACAGACGCAGTGTAAAAAGCCTATTAGCCTCCTCAACCAACCAAAACGTATTTGGTAAAATGCTATCTTGTAAATATGGAAACTCCTTTTTATACGATAGAAAATTCAAATCACCATATCAAATATTTTGCGCAGGTTGTACTTGACATACTATTTTTCACGCGGAAAAAGATGATACCTGGAGGTATTTATTCATTTAAGTATTTCCTAATAATCTACTATTTGACGCTATTTTCGCTTATCCAGGTGTCATCTAAGGTAGTATTTATTATTAAAACATTGTGTCCCTCAAATTACGTGGTTTAAATAAAGTCCAGCGACCAGATTCTATCGACCGTGTGCTCTTTCATAGTCAATATTTTATATGTTCTTCGTACTCAACGGGAATACAAAACAAAACGTAAATAATAAAGCTACCTAGAAAATAGAAGCCAGAAAATATCCAGTTGACTTTTTCAGAGAAACTCATTTTGTTAATATACCTTCAGAAGTATATACTACATTTTATTTCGACCAAATGTGTACAATTAAAGAAAACTGATAAATACATATAAAAACTAAAAATCTATTGTAAATGTTAATTAACCAAAACAAAAAACAAATAAATAGTTGTAATATAAAAATAAATATCGAAGAGGGAAAAAGAAAGAGTGCGAGAACTTAACTTTTTACTTGCAACTTTACTACAATTAAAAAAAAAAATAAAAACAGCTATGGTGAAAGTTTTACGTAAAATATTTTGACAGCTGATCCCGCTAGTGTCGGTTTCATTTACTATGAATTTAGTGTTACCATACAACACAATTTCCAGTAGATCATCAAATCCAGTTGGTGTAAAAACACCAATACGTGAAAATGATTTTTTGAAATACCAAACCAAAAATAGTATTGTAGTTTTAAATAAAAATCAAAAACGTATTTGGCCTCCGAATCTTATCATTCGCTCACCACTGAAAATACACAGTATGATAGTACTTGAAACAAGGTGAATAAATCAAATAAAAGAATGTACCTATTTATTTGGTTTCTATTATTCTGCAGAAAGGAAAGAAAAATATATAAGGATGAAGGTAATTTGTATAAATAAATAACAAGTGAAAGTGACTGAAAGGTTAAATAAATATTGTCAAAAAACAAAGCATAGAAGGCGAAAATGGAACAGAGATAGATAAGCAGATCGATAGAAAATATGAAGAGAGAGAGAGAGATTGATTGATTGATTAACGATTTATTTATTGAAATGCACGTAAAAGTTATGTAGGTCTCTAGGACTATTTTTAAACTTAACGTGTAAATACAATTATAATATTTGTTTATAGTTGCAACAGACATAAAATAGAAATAACAAATTATTGTAAAATTAACAATGAGCTAAATGTGTAAAATGAGAGTAAGTTGAACTTACAAGTTTATATTTTGCACCATAACAGCAATCGGAAAAGAGAGGGAGGGAGGAAGAAAGAGAGAGAGAGAGTGAGAGAGAGAGATAGAAATAGATAGATAGATAGATAGATAGATAGATAGATAGATAGAGAGATTGAGAGAGAGAGAGAGAGGCCGACAGAAAGACCCTGTGAGATTAGCCGGAGAAGATTTTATATGTATTTACGAAAATTAATAAATGAAGCGGTGGTCAAAATGTTTTTAGAAGAACCACTCACAATAAGATAAAATACATTTTTTGCAGAACAGACTTAGGAAACAAAGTGACAACACTATTATTAAACCTCAGTGCTACGTGAAAAAAAAGAGCTGGTTGCTTTTTAAAAAGAAAAACATTTTCTTTATCGTGCCAACGTTTCGTTCTTTTATTGAGATCATCTTCAGGGCCTGGGATTTACAAATAATGTTTCTATTTAACAAATACATTTAGGATATGGAAAAGTGAATTTATACAATGCAAAATATATTTTTATATTCAATCAAAGTATTTTTACTCACTCAAAGTGTTTGTCTTCTGTGTAATTGTGCCATCCTTGCGTGTCGTGTTGAGAAGTGTAAACATTGTTTGTAAATCCCGGGCCCTGAAGTTGATCTCAATAAAAGATCGAAACGTTGGCACGATAAAGAAAATGTTTTTCTGAAACCTACATCACACCCGACCGCATCTCACGATATCTGGCTAACTATTGATTAACGGTCACTAATCTCTACACATCCTCCTTAATGTAACGGATGTTTAAAATTTCATACATCTAGTTTATACTAGTGCTCATTGATATTAACCTTGAAAGCTTGGTTTGAATTATTTGTATGCACTTTATGTTGGTGTTACTTGTGGCATCTGGGAGACACATAACAGCATGGGCCTTGCAAATCATTAATTTTTTTTTTTTCGAGGCTCTCCAACACAGAATTTAGAATAATTTAATCACACTTACAGCCAACGATAGTAGTTACTATGTGATTGCAATGAAATTAAAATAATATTACAAATGTGTGGTGGAGAGATAACGATAGAAATTTTACCAAACCTTAATACAACACTAAAGTCCACTAGATTTGTGGTCCACTTGACCAATTAATATCTTTAAATTAATTAAGGTTTTTAGTTGAGATAAAAAGTCAGTGTCACGAGCGGGATTCGAACTCACGATCTCGTGCTAGATACGCCACTGCTCTACCACTTGAGGTATCGTGACCTCGATCCACTCAGACAGTAACTTCCCATCTCAACCCCACCATTTGAAAATGGCAAAAAGGAGGGAAAATTCAAATGGTGGGGTTGAGATAAGCAGTCTGCATTAAGTGAAAAATAAATGTATGGCGTAACTAGCCGAAGATCGTGGGTTCGAATCCCGCACGTGACAGTGACTTTTTTATCTCAATTAAAAACCTTAATTAATTGAAATAAATTAACGGTTTTTCATTGAATACTGTAACATAAGTTATTGTTTTTTTATACTAAGTTTAAACTATTTTGAATAGGAATCATAATTGTGTTATAACGTAAAAACGTAAATTTTGTAAATTCCGTTTTTTCTATAGTTTTTCGCTTGATGACACCGTTAAATTACAGTAGGAATAATCAGTCTGCATTAACTGAAAAATAAATGTATAGCGTATCTAGCCGAATATGCTATTATATTACATTTCCAAGTTCAGCCATTCATTATGTATGCCCATGAGTTGCATTATGTATACCATGGTGAGGGGTGAAGGTATGTGAGGTACGAATAGGACTTAACAAAGTTGCCCCAGAACCAAGGCTCTATTAGGTCGAAAGATAGGAGAATCATTGTATGATAATTTAGTTTTTTCTTTAACTCTATTATAAAAACCAAGCAGAAGCAATAAAACTTGTAAGGTTTATTTATTAATGAATATAAAAGTTGATGGCAATTTTGGACGCTTTCGTCGTCAATGTAATAAATATGTATGAAAGGTATCGGTTGAGATAAAAAAGGCAGTGTCACGAGCGGGATTCGAACTCACGATCTTCGGCTAAATACGCCGCTTCTCTACTACTTGAGACTTGACTTCGAAAAATTGAAAAATGGCAAACAGGAGGGAAAATTCGAACGGTTGGAGGTTGAGATGGAGAGTTGGTGTTCGAGCGGATCGAGGTCACGATAGCTCAAGTGGTAGAGTAGCTGCGTATTTAGGCGAAGGTCATGGGTTCGAATCCCGCTTGTGAGACTGACTTTTTTTATCTCAACTAAAAACCTTAATTAATTGAAATAAATTAACGGTTTTTCATTGAGTACAGTAACATAAGTTATTGTTTTTTTATACTAAATATAAACTATTTTAAATAGGAAACATAATTGTGTTATAACGTAAAATCCTGAATTTTGTACATTCCTTTTTTTCTATAGTTTTTCGCTTGATGACACCATTAAATTGCAATAGGAATAAGCAGTCTGCATTATCTGAAAAATAAATGTTAATAGTGTTATAAAATATAACTCTTAGTTACCTTAGTATTTACCCCTGCAAAAGTTTCTAGATTCAATTCACTTTTGATACTGACTGATAGAACAGTCGGTTTCGTCGAACGCATTTGTATAATAACGAATTCTTTCTTCAAAATGGCCGTGTAGTCCATTATACTTGGCGTAAAGAGGTTGTGGCCGACCTGTGATGACTTCAATGGGGAGTTGATTGTATTTGCCTTTCTTGTTTTTTATTTATTTATTATTTTTAATAAAAAAAATGAATGCTTACGCAAACTTTCATCTTTTCGCTGAACCAGCAGAAAATTAGAAGGTGGAACATCGCTGCCATCGCCGTGCCACATCCTGCTATTTGTGCTCCCAGTGCCACCTTCGACTATAAGTGATATTTATACCCATGTAAACTCACATAATGGTATCATATAGTAAAAACAAAACAACAATACCGATTGTAATAAAAATCCGAAAGACCCCACAAGTATGCTGATTGCGACTAACAAATATATGAGTGTAGGACGATGTATGAATTTCAAAGTTACACCCATTCTGCAATAAATATTGAAATGATATCAACTGTATGAAGGTGATTTAATTTTTTATGTAATACCGTAACAATAACTGATGATGTCTTATTGAAGATTTTAAAAGTGACAACAATACGGGACTTATATCTTCGTATTTCGGTGAATCCTTTCCTTGTGACTTGCACATCAATTTTGAAATTTCTACAAGATTTTTCAGTACGTACTGAAGTATCTGAATTGAAAACAAAACATTGAAACCAATTTTAATTAAATAAAAAGTGTGTTAATTGACCTGAAACTCCGTGCAGATTTCGTAAGCTACGCACATAAATGAGCAGTCTGAAGCGATTACGATGCTTGTCATAAAAACAAAAAATACAACTTCGCGACCGACCGCTATGTAGTAGGCTGCGTCGCTGACCTTGGTGTCAAAATAGTACCAAAACGGAATTGGAACACCGCCGACCACATATTTCGGAAGCAGCTCGCTGAACCTTCCGTACTTTTCGTAACCGTTCAAGTAAGTATCAAGAGGGTATCTTACAAAAATTTGAACGAAGCAGGCTGAAACCATAAGAACAATGAAGAGTTTCGGAGAGTACTTCTTCTCCCTGCTGCTCCTCTGACGTATTTTTTCTATGTAAAATTTTGTCTCATTGTCCACTTCGTACTGGTGCCTCTTGCTTCCAAGAGCGCTGAAATAAACGGAGTAAAAATAAAGATCTTTCTTTCAGCAAAATTACTTACCTCCAGATAAATTCGAATTTATCTTTATGATGAAGAAAAGTAAATGCGATTATTGTGATGGCCGTTATTATAAGAGCGCTGCCCATGTTCTCGAAGAATAAAGTTTCGTCGAATGTTACCATGTAGGTGGTCACGGTTGTTACAAATGTTTCATGTAATGAAAAAATAAAGCAACCAAGTACGACGTACTTTGGACCGGAAAGCGCCGTCATCCTCAGTAACAGACCATAATTGTCGTAAAACGCATCCAAATCCAGACGCTTCTCCTATTAACGTAGATGAGTTTAAATACCTTGGGATAATCATGGGAAATCACATGAAATAGAATAAATATAGAATATTTATGTGATAAACTAAGACAATTCATGTATATGATAAACCGAATAAAAGGATTCCCAATTAAAACAAAAAAATTAATATATACAATCCTTTTCCAATCGGTATTGCAATTTAGGAGTACATATAGATATATCCTACAAAAAAGTTGCCTAAAGAAGTAACACAAAAAAAATCAAATATGTATCAAAATAATTATTTGGAGAAATAGTAGTTTATAGCATTTGTCAATTT
Source organism: Cimex lectularius (assembly GCF_000648675.2). Taxonomy (NCBI): domain Eukaryota; kingdom Metazoa; phylum Arthropoda; class Insecta; order Hemiptera; family Cimicidae; genus Cimex; species Cimex lectularius. Next base: position 98,942 of record NW_019392674.1, on the reverse strand, counting down.
ATGTAAAAATGTGTGGTGAAATAATAGAAAGAAATACCTTCATTGAATATAAAAAAATATTTTTTTGCATTGTATAAATTCACTTTTCCACATCCTAAATGTATTTGTTAAATGTAAACAATGTTTGTAAATCCCAGGCCCTGAAGATGATCTCAATAAAGATCGAAACGTTGGCACGATAAAGAAAATGTTTTTCTAAAACGTACATCACACAGATCGCATCTCACTTTTTCTGAATAATCATCTATGTAAAAAATTTATGTACATTATTAGACCATTTATGTAAAAAGGTAAATTACTTCGAATAAATTTTTTACAAGAGGAATTGAATGTAAAATCAAATTACCGATAATAAAAAAAAAATTAGCCAAAATTCACGAAAATACAGAACAAGACCTTCTACAAAACATAAATATAAGTATTTATTGAAAATAATTAACAAAATGATAAGAGAAATTAATTATAAACTGTTTCAATATGATTTAATTCATTTACTTATTAACTACTTATACACACACCTATAATTTTGAAATTAAATTATACAATGAAATAAGAAATACAAAGTCCTGTATTAGATCTAACATTTAAATGTTTAAATAGATCAGTTTAATCTTTAATTTTAAAAAATTATTAAAAATTTAACAAAAATGATTAAAAATATATGTGCACATTAGCCACACAACTCCATGCAAGGACCTTGCATATGGTATTTTGTAAAACTGAAAATAAACATGTAATAAATTAAATTAAAAAGTAAAACAAATATAAACATGTCAATATATTGTAGAATTTAAAACATAGTAAAAAATAATCGAAATAAAAAAATATTTATTTTTTAACAAATAATACCTAAAAAGTAGATGATCCATGAGGTTTCCTCTTTTGAATATTGAAAACCGATACCTTTTAGCAATTATTGGTTGAGAACACGTCAAACTTTAGATGTTTTCTTGAAAAATTTTTGATAATTCACTCCATTGAACTATCCGGTCGTAAAATAAGTGCGTAGCGTTTTAGTTTGTACATTCCATTAAAATTTCAGGTTGTTGTAAACAAATTTAATCAATAGTAAATTAACCATTGCCACTTTTCGAAGGTTGGGATATTTTATTCGCAGAGAAGAAAGAGAGACTGGTAATCAGTGACCCCGAAAAGAAAATTTTAGTTCATTGTCCCAGAACGAGTTGGGTTTTTGAGCGCTGGACTACTCGATGTATTTAATGCAGACTTAAGTGAAGCTTTGCGCATTAATGGTGTGTCGCATAGCGTAGAATAAGTAAAAATTGGATGTCAGAAAAACACGGTGGGTAGGAAACATATTCTAGTCAAGCTCCAACAATTTCTGCTGCGTCTGCAAACACCTGGTGGGAAGTGTTATGCTGGTGGAAAGCAATCTTCTTATCCGGATTATCCAATTCCAATTTTTAGTGAATTGTTGTAATTTTAACCGGTACATACTGGCATTAATGGTTTGACTTGGCGGTTCTTCTTAAGATGAAATCTGCCTTTTGGGTTGTGAAGCAGCGTTTTCCCCAGGATTTTCTTTTCTGAAAATTATTCTAAAAGATCCACTTTTCATTCCAGTAATATTTTTTAAATGCTTACAGCGTTTCTTAGGTGGAAATGGACATTACTGGTTTTTCTCGTTTAGAAGAACTTCTATACCGACCCGATAAACATGCTTATGCTGCTCACTGATAAGTTGAGACGCTTGATTGGTATCTTAGGTACTTCTGCAGACGACCAGAGCCTTAATGTCTTCTAAATCAAAGTTTCCTCTTCTGCACCTAGCAAACCACTTACAGAAGGTGCTTATTTTCTAAAGCATCATCACCATCCGAAATTCACCTAACAGTTTTATATGGCGTTTTTTTAACAGTAACAGCAGTAATAAAAAAACCATTAAATGATCAAAAAAGACAGTTCAGTCCAAGTTATTATTAAAATTCCTTGTAAAAATATGAGATCTTGAACGAAACTGAAATGAATGACCAAATAAACATTATTTTCAAAACAAAGAAGTATAAAATCTAATTACTGAGCAACTCAACTGGCTTATTGTACAACCCAATATATTTCGATTAACTGTACCTTGCTCAGACCTTTGTGGTTTTTCGGCATACTGAAAAAACCAAAGACAGTGAAGGAATGTCCTTGTTTGCCAGAAGAACTGTAAGACATAAAATGCGTCATTATTCAATCGATTCGAATTTTTTCCTCTTCATTAGAACTAGAGAAAAAATCCTGGCTTATACCTATAATTAATTAATAACTAACGCTAAGAAAATAATACAATGACTGCCTAGCGTGTTTCAGAAGAACATTATGAGCAAAAAACGTAATAACGGTACCTAGTTATTTATTGTTACAAAAAAAAATAGGTACTAACATACGCTGGCATTTTAACGTCGTCCCTGTGTATGAATAAAATAATCCATAAATTATGTAATATCAAACGTGAACAACAGACCAGGTAAAGTTTATGATAATCCATAAACGTTTTGCTTCCTCTTGATTATTATATTATTTTTAAATGTTTTTTTAAATTGAGATATATCATTTTGCTTTTAAAAGCGTTACCCTTTAAGAATGGAAACTTAATTATTTAAAATTTGGACGATGCTGATCATTTTGGTCTGCTTAACTTTTATGGATTGGCCTGTTAGTTGCGGTGCATAGTTGTCCAGATATTCACTTTTAAACTTACAATTATGTAACAAACAGTCAAACTATTTTATTTAAAAAAAATGTAGGTAAATTTAAAGCAGTTCTCCGTATTACTATTACATTTTGGTATATTCTTTATCATTAGTTAACATAAAATTTAATTATGTAATTTCTTGTATATAATTTGTGTACAATTTGTCTGATTTTTGTTATTTAGTCACTGAAGATGGTCTATATTAGACCGAAACGCATCTGGCAAAATAAACGCCTACTGTGGAAAAGACAATTTATGTCCTACCCATCAATTTAACTATTTCTATTTGGCAAGATACTTATCAACGTACATTTTTGATGGTTTTATGACGAAGTTTTAAAGTAATTAAAAAAAAAAATTCGAACGTCGTAAAAACCAACTCTCCAACTCTTTCACAATGTTATTTATGATTTCAATTGATAGTACCTTTCACTCTTTATATTTCTCGTATGCTTGACGGACGTGTGCTCTCTCTCTCTAATTTGTATTATCTATAATTTTTAGATATAATCTTTCTGCTTGAAATTATCTTTGGATTCTATCTATCAGTCAGGATAGGGAAACGGTCTCTCAATCATATACACACAATCTCTCTCTCCCTCTCACTCACTCACTCTCTCTCTCTCTCTCCCTCTCCCCACTTTCTCTCTACCTACCTACCTACCAATTTATTTATCTATCTATTCTCTCTCTCCCTCTTCTATTTGAGTCTATATATTTATCTATAAATTATCTACTAATATATTTATATATGATCTCTAAATCTATCTTTTTTCTGTGGTTTTATTTCTTTTTTGTCTATCTTTCTTACTCATATTTTTTTCTTGTCCTCTCGCTCCATTTATATCTTTTTCTTGATCCCGTGTGGAGAGATGAACTTGTAATTCGTTTAGTTTAAAACATTTCTTTCTCTCCTTCTCACCCTCTCTTTTTCTCTCCCTCACTGTCTCTCCCTCTCTCTCTCTCCCAATCTCGATCTTTCTCCTTCTCACTCACTCACTCACACTTAATTACTCTCTCTCCCTCTCTCTGTCTGTCTGTCTGTCTCTCTCTCTCTCTCTCTCTCTCTCTCTCTCTCTCTCTCTCTCTCTCTCTCTCTCTCTCTCTCTCTCTTTCTCTCTTTCTCAGTCACTCATTCTTACTCTCTTAATCTCTCTCTCTCTTTCTCACTCAATCACTCTTAATCTCTTAATCTCTCTCTCTCTCTCACTGTCACTCTCTCTCTCCCTCTCTCTCTCTCTCTTTCTCTCTTTCTCTCTTTCTCAGTCACTCACTCGTACTCTCTTAATCTCTCTCTCTTTCTCACTCACTGACTCTTATCTCTTAATCTCTTTTTCCCTGTTCTCTCTCTCTTTCTCTCTTTCTCAGTCACTCACCCTTACTCCCTTAATCTCTCTCTCTCTCTCTTTCTTTCTTTCTCTCTTTCTCAGTCACTCATTCTTACTCTCTTAATCTCTCTCTCTCTTTCTCACTCAATCACTCTTAATCTCTTAATCTCTCTCTCTCTCACTGTCACTCTCTCTCTTTTTCTCTCTTCCTCAGTCACTAATTTTTACTCTCTTAATCTCTCTCTCTCTTTCTCACTCACACACTCTTAATCTATCTCTCTCACTATCTCTCTCTCTTTTTCTCTCTTTCTCAGTCACTCACTCTTACTCTCTTAATCTCTCTCTCTTTTTCTCTCTTTCTCAGTCACTCACTCTTACTCTCTTAATCTCTCTCTCTTTCTCTCTTTCTCAGTCACTCACTCTCACTCTCTTAATCTCTCTCTCTCTCTCTCTCTCTCTCTCTCTCTCTCTCTCTCTCTCTCTCTCTCTCTCTCTCTCTCTCTCTCTCTTTCTCTCTCTCCATCTATCTTTCGTTATATATCTATTTGGGTCTTTATCTTACATATTATCATAATTTATCAATTTCTTAATTTAATATTATAGAAATTCATATTTTTTATAATTGTATTGCCATTTTAATTTTTCACGGAGATCTTCAACCGTTTTCTTCTACGGATCCCACCCCTGTCGAAAGCGTCCTCCGAAAACGTTGCAGGGTGGACAAAATCAGCAATCTATAAACTGGCAGATAAAAAAAAATGTTAACGCAAATTGGCAAATTCGCCTTCAACGGACTAGCAAATTTACTTAAGGCAATGCTGAATATGACAATTTCCATGATGAATTCGAAATTGACACAAATAATTACTCTTACCGCTTCGATCATAGGAGCAAATAAGGAATAAACTATTACCATTTGGATTTCACGCAATTTCGTCTAAAAATGAATTATAACTGTAATTGTACCGTTATACATTTGATGTTTTTTCAATGAATGTGCTATCTTTGTGACCTTCATCACGCTATAAATCAACAACCATTGGACAAATATGTCAAATATATACAATAATGTATTCACTGTCACCATTGTTGGCACTAGAAACGTCCCTAAAACGCACACATTTTAGACTTTGAATTTATATAATAAATAATATATTTACCTAGAAATATTCCCATTCGTTCAACAAAGTTCTCGTTAAAATAAAATAGCTCAATTATTGGTAATATGCAAAGTATTACGGAAAACATCTAAAAACAGATTTTTGTCATTAATTTATTTTCATAAGTTGAAAGTACTACTATAAGCTTGCGGCATGGTTCTTTGAGTATTTAAAAAAAATTGTATTTAAATTGGTAGTAGCCGTTTTTACTAATTTCAAAATCATTGAATTGAGTAAAAAGCTAGATTTTTTATACATAGATCACAAGAAATACTATGTGATGATAGTGAATCATTTTTATAGCAGCTGAGAAAAACTGTAAACTGCTTGGAAAACACACAGACTCTATTTACTGCAATCTATTATCGTTGATTTAATTTTGATTTTTTACATTGAATACAATTTATAAAAAAACGTAAAACAGCATTGAATTCATTTTTTTAGAAGCAGCTGAGAAGTTATTTTTAGTTTTTGCCAACCAATAACACTAATAACATGAAAAATCTACTTATTGATGGGAAATCCGAAAAATTGATGAACGAAGACCGCTCACCGCCTGTATGAAGGACAAGAGGTAACATTTTCGCTTAATGTTGAATTCTGTGATCGCCCTCCAGAACCTTTTCACTTTTGGATTTCTCCGAGGCTTTTCATTGCCTGCCACATCTTGAGAATTGCCAGGTTTATCAAGATTGTGTTTAGTTGAATAATAACTCATCCTATGCAACAAGAAGCAAGCTGGTTAGAGGAAAATTATCAACTTATGTCCTTCGTCGGTGATTATTTCTATTAAATACAAAGTAAATAATAAATAACAAACAAAATCATAACTAGTAGTACTTTTACTCAACCAAAAAAATACTGAATAAATTTACTTACTGACATTTCATAGAAAAAACATTAAAAAGAAGCACTTCGTAATATTGAGCAATCTAGTGACTATCATGTGTATGCAATCACAGAATGTTCTTATTTTATAATTTATAAAATCTTCCGAAGTCATATTGATTTTCGTTTTTTTTTACAATTTTAGGAAAAGTAAGTTTTTGTTTCAAAATTAAATTTGCATTTGTTTTATCGTCTTTTGCAAGAAATTAATTTTTATTTGGATGTATTTTATGGAATATTAGAATGTTCTATTACTTTCATTTTTAATACCTTGTACTGCCTTTTATTTTTCTGCGCAAATGCCTTAAGATTCTTGCAGAAAAATAAAGACACATGTCTTTAAAATAAACAATTGAGAGATGCGGTCTGGTGTGATGTAGGTTTCAGAAAAACATTTTCTTTATCGTGCCAACGTTTCGATCTTTATTGAGATCATCTTCAGGGCCCAAAATGTTTGTTTTCTGCGTAAGTGTGCCATCATTACGTGTTAGAGTGCCCAAACAAACACTTTGAGCCCGAAAGATGATCCAGATAAAGATCGAAACGTTGGCACGATAAAGAAAATGTTTGTCTGAAACCTACATCACACCAGACCGCATCTCACGATTTCTGAATAATCATCGACTAACGGTCACTAATCACCACACAATTTTGATAGAATTTAGAATAATACAAGAATGCCCCATTAATCGTTGACACGGCGCTCATCACTGAAAGGTAAAGGTCCCGGGTTCGAATCCAGCGGCCCTGTATTCGAACCCGCCATACTTTACACATACTTACAAATGGGATATAAAAAAAACATCGCCACCGCGAGGATTCATATAACCTCGTAATTGAAATGGCCAAAATCTTGCATGATCTCTAAGTAAACTGGATCAAAAACAGTCTCGGGATTTTTTTAACTCGGACAGGAGGTAAATAGGTTTTTATAATGACAGACTGCATACGCAATTAAGTCCGAGTGGAAACCAAGACAAGTGACCGAATTATGACCTCGTTCTTTGTGTACGAGTGTTAATTTTTACTGTTTTACCGAAGTTGTAAGCCGATTGAACATTATTGCATATATAATTATTGTATACAAAAACAATTTTATATTATAATAATATTATTAAACTTAAAACCTTAAATTTTTAATTGTTCCTAAAGCGGTTATTTAGTTTATTTATTGTTCATACGTATTTGTTGTACGTATTAAACTTTTGATTAAAGAACTTTATTCACATTTATGCCAGCGCTGTACCCGAAGTACATAAGCCACGAGAAGTCAGCTAGTGCTGTCACTCAGTGAGAAGAATTAAGGGAAGGTCTCGAGGTTATCGTCGATTAAACTTTGCGACAAAATTAAATAATATGTGTGGTGATTAGAGACCGTTAGTCGATCATTATTCGGAAATCGTGAGATGTGGTCTGGTGTGATGTAGGTTTCAGAAAAACATTTTCTTTATCGTGCCAACGTTTCGATCATTATTGAGATCATCTTCAGGGCCTAGGATTTACATACATTGTTTAAAGTTAACAAATACATGTAGGATGTGGCAACGAGTGAATTTATACAATACAAAAAATATTTTTAATAATCAATCAAAGTATAGGCTAAATACGCCGCTGCTCTACCAGTTCAGCTATCGTGACCTCGATCCACTCGGACACCAACACCCATCTCAACCTCACCTCTCAAATTTTCCCTCCTTTTTGCCATTTTTCAAATGTCGTGTAATCTATTTGATTTTCGCCGACAAATGAAATGGTCACGGAGAGCTTTAGTGATTTTTTTTAAATTTTAACTTTACTGATGTAGGGCTTTTTACGAAGATCGGAAGCTAAGACGACATTTTTCGTGGTATTACAAACCCTTTGAGATGTTACATGAATGCCTCTGAAGATCTCCAAAGCAGGGGAACTAGCAGTAAACATTCACACGTTGATGAATTTTCTCATGAGGTCTGTTTAATTTCTTTGGCCGCGCCGATCGGTGGTTACTTTCCAAAGTGTCGTTAGTTTAGTAGTCCTGAATGATCGTTTGTACAGTTGACCAACTTTTGAAAACAATTTTTGTAATTTCACTTAACGATTTTCCAAGATTACGGTGTCGCACTATAAACAGCCTAATTTCAACGGCACCTCCTTTACAAAAAAAAAATTATAAGATTATCACCTTGCATGTTTGATTCGTATGTATTACTATCTAAATTTGAAAATAAAAGGATAAACGGATTATTTCTTATTGTCCAAAAGAAATTAGCTATTTTTTTTATTTCAACCTAAACCTTACATAAAAGGATTAATTAATTGAAAGAAGTAATTTGGTCGATAGACCACGAAATATAATAGATTTACGTAAAATGAAGTACAACTTCACTAACAGGCCATTTCATATGTCTCCGAGAATCGATTCCTGATTACGTAAAAAGGAGGGAAAATTCGAAAGTTCGTAGGTTGAGATGGGGAGTTGTCCGAGTGTATCAAAGTCATGATTGCTCGAATGGTAGAGCAGCGGCGTTTTTAGGGTTCGAATCCCGCTAGTGACCCTGACTTTTTTATCTCAACCAATACCTTGTATAAAAATTAATTAATTGAGAGAAGTTATTTGGTGAATAGACCACTTAATATAATGTCTATATTAATCTTTGATTTAAAAAATAATAATATCATTCTTCAATCCACAAATAATACAGAGTTGAACTAAACTATAAATATTATGTTTTTCTCAGTTTTATAGTTTGTCATAAATAATTTATTTTTATTTTAAAAATAAAAAAATAATTTTTTGGAGGAGCGTATGCAGACTTGTTTATATGTTATTAGATGGTTCATGCATAATATCTTGAATTAGTAAAAAGTCCAAGTAAGTAACAGAGGTCGAAACAGTATGAACAATCAGGAACTAGTTAAGTTCAGATGTTTACATTGTTAATTTTTAAATTTAAATTTATAGGAAGGACGAAAAATGGCATGAGCTTTTTATCCTAGGCTATTAATCTATTTATACAGGCCCTGAAGATGATCTCAATAAAGATCGAAACGTTGGCACGATAAAGAAAATGTTTTTCTCAAACCTACACCAGATCGCATCTCACGATCTCCGAATAATCGTTGGCTAACGGTCACTAAACACCACACATTTTCATATAGGGTGTCCTTTTCAGATGGAAAAGATTTCTCTTGAACCAATGATGCTATAAAAAAAAACTAAAAAATACGGGCTCAATAAAATTTTATTCGAATTTCAAATGTTTACTTTATTTGGAGGAAAATAAAACAGGGTACTTCAGGCACAGTTCAACTTCAAAATTCCAAATACGGCTCTTTGCATCCTGACACATCGTTTTAATGGTTGTTTTACGCTGAAAATAGTGCAACGGATTTTAAATTGGTCAAAAAATGACAATGTTATGACAAAGTATTTAATCCAATTATCTATTTATATGTATATCTATCTATCTATCTATGCTTAACTATGTTTGATCTTTATATCTACATTAATCTTTATTTCGCACTCTCTTTTTTTATTAATCTGTTTACGTATAGCCCTCTATTTCTATAGAAATACCTCGATCTTCCCTTCTCATTCTCTCTTTTCGTCGCTCACCCTCTTTTTCCTATTTTACTGTTTCTCTCTCCCTCACTCACCCTCCCTCTCTCTTTCACAATCTCTCTCCCTCTCTATCTAATCTATCTAGCTCTTTCATTCTTCACCTCCCAAACTCACTCGCATAGATACAGAGCCACTCACCAAAAAAAGAAAAAAATTAAATTAAAAAATATATAAAAAACTAAAAATGAATAAATAATAAAATAAATAAAAAATAATAAAAATTAAAAAAAGTCAATTTTATATCCTTCAGTCATTTTTCGATATTTTACAAATCATCAGTTTTGGGTCTTTATGTATATTAAAATAATTATAATTATACCTCTGCAAAATTATAATTATTTTAATATTCATCTGCTTAGCACTTTTTCTGTTTTAATTTTGTTTTAATATTTTTTAGTTTTGTTTCAAATTTTTACCTTTTTTTGTAGAAAAATTATACAGAGTACCTCAGGCCTAGTTCAACTTCAAAATTTGAAATACGACCCCATACATCCTGACACGTCATTTTGAAAGATTTTTACGTTGAAAAAATGGTGCTATGGAATTTTAAATTGGTCAAAAAATGACAAAGTTATGGTAAAAAGTAAAACAAAAGTCATTTGGTATCTATTTATTAATGACATTTCATGTTCGAACTGCCTGCCTTGCATAAAGATGCAAAAATTTGCTCTTTCTAACCACTTTTCACCGGTGTCCAGATTGATAGAGTCAGGGGAGATGGATTGACAAGTATTTTTTATCCTTTGGCGCAGTTGTTCAACTGAGGTTGCTGCATTACAATTGGCATAGACACTTTTTTTTAATTGTCCCCGCAGAAAATAGTCAAGTTGATACCGAGGAGGCCTCAGATCGGGCCATGAGGTCCTATCCACCCATCCCGGAAGTGACGGTTCAAATAACTTTTCACCAGAATTGTTGTGAAGGGGAATTTATGCTTTTGAACTGGGATGTCTGGCGGAATGCAAATCCACTGGTCAAAAATGTCTAATATAATTGTTTAAAATTAATTAATTATTTTTGTCAATGGTGGCTATCGAATGGAGGCAGCCTTCAATGAATTCTGAATGTCGATGTTACTCCATATTCAGCCATCGGCCCTCTAACTTCACACACACTTACTGATTCATACACGCACAGCAGCATTAAAACAAACTCTACAACAAATTTATGTGCAATTAATAATTTATATATAAAATATTTACAAATTAAATATAGGGGAACACCCGGTTTTTCTTAAAAGGGGAAACAACAACAACATAAGGACTGTTTTTATATCTGGTGCCATGCCTACTCGTTCCCTATAAAGAGACAAGCCAAGACACTTGTTTATAGGACACTGATCGAATTTTCTCTACATGCGGGACACCTAGGTAGGATTTGTCTCAAAAACAGATGTCCTCCATCAATCGAGTATGACCTATCCACAAAGAGGTGAAGACGGTTCCCTTCCTTTAATTGCGAACTCTCGGTGGCATCGTTCAGTCGCGCTACGGACATTCTTTTATTACAATCTTTACTATACTAATATTAATTCCAATAAAACAAGAACCGGGTATACGATTTTCGAAATAGTCGTTTTTATAAACATCACATGCACACTAGCTTTGATTTTCCAGCACTACTTAACTGAAGTGTGTCCGATTCGTCTGATATGACGGAATGGCGGAACACTTTGTCATTATTGCCTTTACATCCCCATTTGCGTTTTCTTAACCGGGCCAGTTAGAATGTTTGTGGGTGGAGTTGAAAATACGGAAGAGCGGGCAAGTCGACTGCTATATAAAAGTCCGGTTGACACGCGACGGAAGTTTAGTTTGATGGGTACGTTTTACCACCTCGTGATCGGCCTAGCGTTGGCTACCCTGGCGCTGGCGGCTCCTCAGGACTCGGCGGTTGTTCAGGAAGGCCGAGGTAGTTGTATTTTATCCTATGAAATGGTTTTGTTTATGTGAGGAATTATGCGGGTTTGATGCAAAACTGGAACCAAATCCAAATTAGGTGTAATCAAAATAGAGAAAAAAATAAGATGAATAGACTAGGACCAATCAGGTCTATATATTAAAGTTTATTTTTTATCATGACCCAGTCTATTCCTCAGACGGAGACAACCAAAAACACCTTTTTACAAAAAGCAGTTTTTGTTTTTTTAAACATTATCGATTTCGGGGTGCTGCCCGCTCCCCCTTTTCAGCTGTTATGAATACAAAATACATAAATACATTTGATGGTTTCAAGTATTTTTATGTAACAACAGCTGAAGAAGGGAAGCAGGCAGCAACCCGAAATTGTTATTGTTTTAAAAAATAGACTACTTTTTTTGAAAAGTGTGTTTTCTTTTGTCTCCATCTGCGGAATAGAATGGGACAAGATAAAACAGTCCATTACGGTTCGTGTTCCGATTGACCAATTAACATTTTTCAATTAATTAGTATTTATGAAAGGTATTGGTTGAGATAAAAAAGTCAGTGTCACGAGCGGGATTCGAACCCACGACCTTCGGCTACTCTACCACTTGAGCTATCGTGACTTCGAGTGAAGAACTTCGGTTGAAAAATCGCAATAAGGAGGGAAAATTCAAGGGGTGAGGTTGGTGTCCGAGCGGGTCGAAGTCACGATAGCTCAAGTGGTAGAGTAGCGGCGTATTTAGCCGAGGGTCGTGGGTTCGAATCCCGCTCGTGACACTGACTTTTTTATCTCAACCAATACTGTCATAAATATTAATTAATAAAAAACGATGATATTGCTTTATATTACTGATATGTGATATCCTGATCTCCTTATGCTATTATAGTGAAAATACCGCTCAAAGATAGAATATTTGTGAGCTTTTTTGTACTTTATTGAAGTGCAAATGATATAAAATCATGATTTGTAATGCGAGTAAAGATTCATATTGATGGGTTTACAAAACACTACCTAATAGTAAATAAAGCGATGTGATAACGTAAATGGTGTTGAATAAGATAAAATAATACATTATGTAATAGATTTGTTAGTAGATATTCAAGATATTTAATTTGATAGTACTTAGTAGATTAGGGATATAAGTGTGCATTGAAGGTGACACTGATATGAGATAAGTGTCTGTATGTTAGTATTACCTGGATTATTGGTTATTTCGTTTCTTCTCTGGCTTCCAGAATTAATTTGGTAATTCGGGACGTTTCTTATGTCAAATCTGAATTGTTATTATGTTACTTGTATGGAAGGATGTCTACGTTTGCGGAACCATCAGTTTTAATGAAACCATTTGTTGGTGATAGCAGGACGGAAAATTAATTCCTTCCCAATGAGTCCAACACCCAAAATATGATTTTCTGCCCTTGTTTTTCGTATATTTCATGTCAGCGTGTCCCAGTACGTCACATAATGTTGAGTCGACTGAATTTTTATAAATGGTTTGTAACCAACATTTTTTAGCAGTGAAATGCTAATTTTAAAATAGTGAAATTACATGTATGTGTTTAACGCTTTTTAGTAGGGAAAATATTTCTTTATGCGCAATTTTTGTCAGAATTTGCACAAAAAAAATGTTTCTTCGAGTTTAGACAAGACGTTCGGAACTCGTAGAAGTTCTAAGATCTTCTAACTGATTTTGAGTTTTGTTGGCTTATAATGGCATTAAAAAAAGTTCATCTGGTTTCTAATGCTCTTTTGTGCATCTAAATGACGTTAGGTTTAGCATATTATAATATATGAGGAGGGACAACTCGAGTTATGTTAAAAACTCACACATGACAGAAGACGGTGGGAGTGGTCATGTGCTGTCCCGAAAGCTTTCGAGATATAAAAGCTGGTGGAACAGTTCAAAAACAATCAATAAACGAGTAATTATTTTGGATATATAAACGTTATGTATATTAAATTAGGTTAGATATGCAAAATGTACATCATCGAAAAGACGCGTCTAATAAAGCCAGTCGAAAAATATTTTTGTTTAAAAAAAAATTGGATTCATTTTAAAATCTCTTAAATTCGCAGTTTCACAAAAAACAAACATTTTTGAGCAGCATAATTACCTAGGATCCATTTTTTCTCTGAGTCCGCTGTTCCATCTAAAAATTTGTAACTCTTTGGGAGTTTATACAACATCAAAATTATGACAACCTTTTGAAAGCCTATTAATTCTAATTTCATTTTACGTGAACAGCGATTAAATGTTTGCCATTACAAAAGATATAAACAACGAAAAATTCAATTAAAAACTCTCAAACCTATTAATTTATATTTTTGGTACTAATTTATTAAGGGAGGCAGCAACTGGGCTCTTTCGTGTAAATTATAAGATTTTAAACACCTTTTGCTGTTCCTACAGTTCTGTGGGGTTGTTTCAAAGTACAAAATTAGAATAAGCATATGTTTATGTGCATCAATAAAAAAAATACAATAAAATAATTTAAAAACCAACCTAGAAAAATTAAAGCAAGAGAGGTTTGGATTTGAACGTTATAGTTAAACAACAAAAGTTACAATTTATGATTTAAGTATTGATAAGTACAAACATATTTAACTTTGATAATTACATATTGTATCTACGCATTGTACAAAATTAAAGACGAAACCTGTCAATATGAAAATGTACATAAACACAAAATATTTGACAGAATATTTAAAAAGAAATTAAATTTACATAAACACTGTACTTAAATTGATGTTCATCATACTAAAATTTAAATTGGCAAAAAGGAGGGAAAATTAAAAAAAGTGGGGTTGAGATGAGAAGTTGGTGCCCCGCGGATCGAAGTCACGATAGCTCAAGTGGTGGAGTAGCAGAGTATCAAGCCGAAGGTCGTCGGTTCGAATCCCGCTCCTGACACTGCCTTTTTATCTCAATTAAAAACCTTAATTAATTGAATGATATTAATTGGTCAAGCGGACCACGAAAAATAGTGAACTATAATTTAACCTAACGCAATCAGGTTGATGGGTCATGGATTTAGACCAAACGTTTTGGTGATTTATGCTCCAAAATATCGCCATTGTTGTGAATAGGCCCTGGTATCGCCAAAAAAAATTTGAAAGTAGTAATTTTCCGGTTTTTTACATTTTTTATTTTATTTTTTATTTATTTTTTGTAAAACTAATGTGAAATTTTGGTTTAACACCTCCCTAAATATACATACATTTTTGTGTGAATTTAAATTTATTGATTTTTTGACCCTTTAAATTTTTCCGATTTTTGAAAAGTCGTCAATAACTATTGATTCGCATTTAATTGCGACTAAAATCAGGTTTTGAAAATAGCTTCATTAACCCGATTAAGTCGATTTATTAAGAATTCCTTAGAGTGAAAAGTTTGTTGGCCCAAATTAATAACCGATTTCTCCGTTTAATTCAAAGTCAAAAACCATTCCAAAAAGTTTGAATTGGTGCTCACCACATGTTGCTCTTTGAAATAATTTAGTTCCTATCCATACCCCGTTATCCTGACGAGTTAGATCAATGCTTCGATCCATGACAAACTTGACAAAAAATAAATTTATGTGTGTCGGGGTTTTTCACAAAAATGCCCCAATAAAAGAACTTAAGGGGGGACAACAGAAGTTAAACTCACCTTGTATAACACATATTTTAAAAACTTGAAAAAAGCTTCAAAACGTAGGATGGCGTATTGGATGCTTGGAGTAAAGAACGAAAGCTCGCGTGCAAACTAAGCCTGAAGTCTAGCTTTTTGGGATTTCACACAGAAGTCTTTATATTTATTGAATCGATTTATTTTATTTTATTTATTTATAATTCTTTTATTAAAGAAATATGGCAACAACATTTGGGTAAGGCATTTTTATAAATTTTCTTCATTAAATGTCTTATCGTTCTTTTTCTTATTACTTTTTTAAATCTTATCTTTTAGATTTACTTTATTCGAGGACTATCCCTACACATCACATTAAATATATATTCCTTTTTGTCGTAAAATATAATCGAGATCGTCATAATTAATGACGATTTGTTTATATTAATATACATAAAATTGAAATTGAATCATTTTTCAATGATACGGGAATCTTTCCTTTACCATTCTAAGGCATATTTCGAAAAATGGACGTAAAGAAATAAGAGCGAAAAGCAAAATCCAAAAAATTAGCAAAACAAAAACTGTCCATATGTTTCTGTGACAAGAGAGAGAGAGAGAGAGAGAGAGAGAGAGAGGGAGAGAGAGAGAGAGAGAGAGAGAGAGAGGGTGTGATAGAGAGGGTGGGTGGGAGAGAGTTATAGAGCGATAGAAAGACACAGTTAGAGTGTTGGGAGAGATTGATGGTTAGATAAATAAATATACAGATATATATCAAGAAAGAGAGAGAGAGAGAGAGAGAGAGGGGGAGAGAGAGAGAGAGAGAGAGAGAGAGTGAGAGAGAGAGAGAGAGGAAGAAATTTGTATATTTTGTTATTCATTTTCCTTATTTGTTTTACATTTCATTTAGTTTTTTCAGATTTAAATTGCTGTTGTTATGTTTTGCGTTTTTGTACTCAGAATAAACTATATTTGTTACTTTTATTAATCGTAATGATGAATGAAATATGGATTTTTATCATATTTATTTTTATATTCATGTCTTTTTACTCTGAATGTTTTTTCCATCTTATTTGTATACACTGATTTTTGTAAAACAACCCACCAATTGCCATCAAATAAGTAATAAGATATAATAATTAGAAAGTATAAAACATAAACACATATAATGAGAGGTCGAGAGAGAATGGTTGAGAGAGAGAGAGAGAGATAATGAGAGGTCGAGAGAGAATGGTTGAGAGAGAGAGAGAGAGAGAGAGAGAGAGAGAGAGAGAGAGAGAGAGAGAGAGAGAGAGAGAGTGAGAGTGAGAGAGAGATAGAGAGAGGGTAAAACCAGATATACAAAGTTTTTAGTACAAATATTTTCATTTGTTTCTCGACTAGTTCATGTTCTACCGATAAAAAAAACCAAATAATCTAGTTGTTATTCTTCGCTTCTTTTTCTTACATATAATTAGCGTATAAATTACCGAAATCCCGGTATTGAAGGAAACGGCAACGCCAGAATTTCTAACGAGCTAAGTCGCTACTTAACAGAGCATTTCATCCTATTTCGGCCGCGAAAGTCTAACTCGGCTTTTTTTTTTAATTATGGGAGGTTTTTGGAGGTCAAGCGGTGTCCATGCGTTCGCCCAAGCGCTCAGGTTTCTCACGCGTAAAATATAAAAATTGGTGCGGATCTCCCGTTTTCCCGATTGGACGGCCTGGCCTCGCTCGTTTCAAAAAGTTGAGCCCTGCTTTAAAATTAAAACACCGAATAAGGCAATATTTCTGTTTGGTACAATATCGGTTGTTTGTTTCATTTTCATTACTCATTTAAACACGACCTAAATCACATTTTACTTACTTTTGTTATATTTATACTGAAAGGGGCATACTCGCTTTATTTTTTAGAGTGGTTTGTTAAAATGTAAATGTTCCTTGGGTGTCCAAAACGGATGACCTAACTCCAATACTTCATTACATGTGATGGTCATTATATAATATATCATTATCATAAAAACGAAAGACAAAATGG
Source organism: Cimex lectularius (assembly GCF_000648675.2). Lineage (NCBI taxonomy): Eukaryota > Metazoa > Arthropoda > Insecta > Hemiptera > Cimicidae > Cimex > Cimex lectularius. The sequence goes on along the minus strand of NW_019392674.1, from coordinate 81,735 downwards.
CATATTGCTTTTTTATATTATTATCGATGAAACTGCCAAGCTCTCTCCCTGGATTCCAACTTAGAACGCTAGTGTCGCAAACACTATTCGAACGATTTCTTCATCGAGGTTTTCCTGGTCTAGGTATTATTGGACTGCTTCAGTTGCAAGGGTAGGGTCGGAGGGTGTGAGTCTCGGACGTGTGGTCGTAAAACGCCAGCTTTGATTTATATGATGCGTAGAAAATTGACGCCGGTGCTCACTTTAAGCCACAGTCATGACAGGAACTACTTCCGGTAGTAGTAGAATTATAGTCTTTTTAAAAAGATAGTTCCTATTTTCAGCAAGTTGTGTTCAAACTGAAAACTCCTATACTTAGTAGCTAGAACTAGTAACTAGAAAAGATAAATAGTGTATTGCTCAATCTTTTTAAAAAGATAGTTCCTACTCGCAGCATTGAACAACTTTTCTAGTAGTGAGATAGTAGTAGTGAGGGAGGTTACTAATTAATTCAAATTTGATGCCAGGCTGCCAAACTCGAATATTTCTGTAACGTTCAAAAATAGGGTTGGGCAATAGTTTTCTAGAGCCGAGGATATCCGACTACTCAAAGGCCCTTGTTGACTGGACACTGCTGGCAGTCTATACAGGCATATGTATAAACTCGGAGCAACAAAACCAGGCTTGTGCAGATATTGTCAATAGGAAGAAGCAACAGTGCAACATTCTCTTGGTGCGAAGTCAAATGCAGGAGCAGATTCCTATTATTGAGAGAGGAATAACCTCGGCCTGAAGGGTACAAACGGGAGTTCTAAGAAAGCTTTAGACTATTAAAAACAGCTTTAAGATTAACAACGTTCTAATTAATAATTAAACTTTAAGCCTTAACCTCCTTCTAGCCTTGACCTTAACGCTAAAGGCCGTCAGGACAGCAGGATGGAAAGATGAACCGTATTGATGGGTGGGGTTCCGTAAGTTTTAGGAATTAGTCTTTTAAGGAAAAGTGGTTGAACGATTTTGATTAAAATAAGTAGGATCTATGTTGGGCTATAAAAGATCAAAGGTATTTGTGTGGGTTTGGGGTTATTTAGGTCAGTTTTCAGTGAATGAGAAAATAATTTGTGCAAAACATTGAAAACAGTTTATATCAGCTTCGGAGCACTTTAGAAGTAATCAGACTGTAGTCTAGGGAGTTCTGCAAGGAAAATCGGAAAATTTGGAACTTGACGTGTGTGGGGAGGATGGACCGAGGATGTTAACTGAAAGAAGTGAAGAATTTAGCAATCTGATGTTAGTTCGAAGTGACATTCAGATCGGCTGGGAGTAAAATTTGTGGAGAGGTAGGCGGAAATGTAGTTTTTAAACTCCCAAAAATGTCAATTTCTGCTGATTCTAATCAACCGAGTGCTGAAGATTCATTACAAAATGACCAAACGACTGAAAATTATGTCATTTTAAATCATTAATTAGTAATCCCCATCCCATGTTCTTCGTTGGCACACTCAACACGACAAGAATGACACATCAACACGGAAACAAACACTTTGAGCCCTGAAGATGATCTCAATAAAGGTCGAAACGTTGGCACGATAAAGAAAATGTTTTTCTAAAGTCTACGTCACACCAGACGCATCGCACGACCACCAAATAATCATCATTACTTAGGTTGACTAGGACCAACCAAAAAAAAAAAAAAAAATTGGCCACGTACATCAAGGTTCAAACATTGGAACGTGAAGTCAAACTACTTCCTTTTTACATTATACCCAAATTCAAATTTTGATATGGTTTGACAGAATTTTATCCCATTGCAAAGAGTATGAATTATTAGAAGTAGGTACTGTAGGCAAAAAATTAATTTTATATTGTTTGTTTTTTGACAGGTAAGCTTAAAAAAGCTCTTCTTCCATTCCTCATCGGCATTGTCTTGAAGGCGTACACGCTCGTCCCTCTTAAGTTGATGGTGATGACATTCATGGCCTTGATGGCCCTGCTGGTCTCAAAAATCAGCGTTGCCATTGCCAGCGTCCTCGCTCTTCATCAATACTATCAGGTAAGCCTCCAGGTAAGCCTCCCTTGTAAACTGAGATTATATTGTAACTGTTTTTTTTCCAGCATTCCAGCGTACCTTCCATGCATGATTTAGGGTCCGTCGGTGCTTTTTCTGCCCCGTTTTACGCAGTGACTGCAGCAGGGCAGACAGGAGTCGCAAACCAAGTTCCACTCGCACCGACTGGCCAGGATCAGCAATATTCGCCCTCTGCTCCTCAACCATATATTCGAAGGATACACGTGAAGTACACTTGACTGCAAACGAAATAATTTTCCCTTATGAAATCATTTTATTTATTTAAATTATTACAAATTTTTTCTGTAAATAACCTTAATAAACCTGAGGATATTAGTCTGATTACTGCTAAATCAATAAATCCCATAAATTCCCTGTTTTGAAGATACAAGTATGGAATTTTTAGTTTTTAATATAAATTGGAAACGCTAAAATTAATGGTAAGGGTAAAATTATAATCGAAATAACAAATATTTTTTAAAAGTAAAAACATAATATAAAAAAAATAAGCGTTCGTTGATGTGGAAAGTGCCGCTCTCTCGTTGACAGTCGCGGGTTCGATCCCTGCCCTATCCACTGGTGTTTTTATCAGAGGATGGTACTTTCTTACTAAGCAACAACTGAATTTAGCTTAACTATTAATTTATTATTGTGTTTCTGTGTATCGGTTTCAATAAAAGAGCGATGCAAATCAAACAGATCTGGAAATTAAATTGTATGAATGTTTTCGTAAACACATAACAAGATATATGTATTCATATATTTTGCGTTATAATTTTACAAGAGTCACCGTAATAAGCTACATATGTGTAAAATTAGTTAAAAATTGGTTTATCTGTCAGTCTATATGTTTGTAGCGCCCTCTTCAACTCGCGCACCCTCTCTCACTCTCTCTCTCTCTCTCTCTCTCTCTCTCTCTCTCTCTTGGTATCACTCTCTCTCGCCCCCACTCACAATCTCAACCTCTCTCTCTTTTTATTACACTATCCTTCCCTATCTTTATTTTCTGAAAAAAAGGCCCATTTGTATATATGTCGCCTTTGAATGCAGGGCCGCTGTATTCGAACCCGGGACCTTTACCTTACAGTGATGAGCGCAGTGTCAACGCCTAAACCGCTGTGCCCACTGACGCCTCCCACATATCTATTGTTTAACACACATCTCAACATTAATATTTTATTTTATCAATATTTAATCGTTTCTCTGTAAAGACCAGCTATCTTCATCAACTTTTGGTTACAGTCTATGAAAATACCTATGGCTTGCACATTGCGTTTTTCTTACAAAAAATGTTGTCCATGGAGAAAAACCATTAACAGGCGCATTTAATCAATACAGAAACATTTGAAGAAACAATGTGTTGCTTAAAGTACTGTTTACATTTATACAGTATTCGTTTTTTTATTTTATTTAAATCGCGAATCAGAAATCCTTGGCTTGTTCCTCCTGTCGTAAAACTGTTGCCTCCCCTCGTAGCTCTCTTTTCTATTTCTGTACGGACTCCCTCGGTCGTATTCTGAAACAAAAGCAAAAACAGGATATGTAACAATCCCAAAATATTCTTATATTTTAAGGATGACTGGTATAACAATGTTGGAAGTCATTATTTCAACAGAAAAATTAACAGAGGTCTTACCATTTTTTCTTTCTCTCCATGTCATTATACACAATGGATACCAGGTAAGTATACATGCAGTAAGATAATTAGCAAACATGCACAAATATAATACAAAAAATGTAAAAGGTTTTGCAGTAATTTTTCGTCTTTTGAGTATAAAAATTATAAGTACATCACTTATTTCAGTACCGATTTTCTATCAATGTATTTCTCTCTCTCTCTCTAGCTCTCTCTCTCTTCCCCCCATTCCATTTTTCTCTATTCTCTCTCTCACTCCCTCGTCACTCTCTCCCTCAAATATAACCGTCGAACATAAAACTAAGTTATATGTTACTATAAATATATCTAATCTACACTGTGATTCTAGAATTCATGAAAAATACCGCAATTTATCCATTTTAAAAATTTATATTTTGTTAAGATCCAAAATTTGGACTATTTTCCATGACTTAACAGTACTAATACTTATTTGATTTTTGTTTCCTCGTGGTGTCGAGATACTTATTTGATATTGTTTCTCATTTTACAGTTAAAAAACAACCTTTTGCATGTTCCCGAATAGCATTGAAAATTCCATTGTGTCGTCCACAGTGTTTTTATAATTCATTCTTTCCTAAAACTTTAAAACTTTACAATAATTCAGCCAATGTTATAAAATCATGTAGGTAAATCTAAAAATATAAAAAAACATCTAAAACCTCTCATCAGATTATCAGTCATACCTGTACGACATCAATAAAAATATGCATATGTACACAGGACAAAAATTGTATTTATATTATATCTGTTTTGCCTTATTTTCATTTACGAATGCTTATTAAATGTAAGAAAGATCCATTAGACCTAATTTTGCGAATTTTTATGAATTAAATGTTTAATTCAATTTTACTCTCTATCTTTTCTCTCTCTCTCCCTCACCTTCTCGCTCACTCTCTCTCTCTCTCTCTCTCTCTCTCTCTCTCTCTCTCTCTCTGTCTCTCTCTCTCTCTATCTATCTATCTATCTATCTATCTCTAATTATCTATCTATCTTTATTTATCTATCTATCTATCTATCTATCTATCTATCTATCTATCTATCTATCTATCTATCTATCTATTTATCTATCTATCTATCTATCTATCTATCTATCTATCTATCTCTATTTGACTATCTATCTATCTATTTATCTATTATCTATCTATCGGTATATGTATATATATAAATCGATCTATTAATCTCTATTTCTTTCTATCTACCTACCTATCTATCTCTCGCTCTTTCGCTCTCTCTTTCTCTCTTGTTACCTCTACATTTATCTAACAATCTACTTCCACCTTTTTAGATGAGTAAAACCGTAATTTACACGAAGTGAACCTACAAGTTGTGACCTACATACACACTTCACAATATCTATCTTCATATTTAACTGTCTATGTACTCTCTCTCCCTTTTGTCCTCTCTCTCTCTCTCTCTCTCTCTCCCTCTCTCTCTCTCTCGCTCTCTCTCTCTCTCTCTCCATTTCTCTCCTCGTTCTCTCTCTCTTTCGCTCTCTATCTATTTATCGATCTGTCTACCTATCTATCAATCTCCTGCCCTTTCGATCTCTCTTTCTCTCTCTCGTTACCTCCACATTTGTCTAACAATCTACTTCCACCTTTTTAACTCACCTTTTAAGATACAAATTCTGTTTTTGTTTTTAAAAGAAATATGTGTATATGTGTAATATTGACTCTTACAGTCTGACACACGATGCCACTTGCTGAAAAATTGACATACCTCGGCTACGCGAATTTCGCCATTTGTGCCCGTAATACTTTCGCTCCTGCCTCCTGCTCGTATAGTATTCCGGCGGCTCCGTCTTCAGCGACATAAGGGAAGGGATGTGGTTGGAATCCAGGAGACTCTTCATTTTGGACGTTTCTTCTCTTTTCGCTTCCGCTTCCCCGCGGCTCATCTTCAGCTCGGAGGCTGATTCGGAGGCTGAATCCTTCGATTCTTTTCCAGCGCTTTTGTTATCAAGCGATTTAGTTTCTTCGCCGTTTTCCACAGATAAGTTGAAAATCCTCCATTCCTCGTCGTTATCCTTTAAAAAAATCAATCATATATCAATAATAAAAATTTATTGAGGAAAAAAATTAAACAAGAATATATGGGTGTATGCTTCTGTAAAAATGAACTACCTGTAGTAAAACCAGATATTAGCGGCTAGAAAGTTTTGTTTTATAAACCTATCTACAAGCCTCCAGCTAAACATTGACGCTCATTCTATTATTCTAAAAGAAATAAAATTTTAAATAATTTACATAATACAATCTAACTACTAATTTATCTCACTAATATTTTAAATGTTTGACACGTACTCAAAATTGTCGCTAAATCTGTTTTAAAGTTTTGCACATCAGTGTTTAGATTTAATTAGTAGACCGACTGAGAATATTTCACAATTCTCCCAGCTGAGGTCAATGAGAAAATATTTTAAGTTAGCATATTCTGGTTTGTGTTTATTGTAAAAATTGTACGTATTTACATATTGAAATAAATAATTTTTTAAATGTTTTAATTTTTAGAAAATTTTATTTATTAGTGTTAAACTGGTGGCACTTTTATGGCAATGTTGTTTGAATAAATATATGGAAACATTATGTAGATTTAAGATAACACTAATAAAATAAAAATATATAGCTTACTGTGCAGTTTGTGTCAAAAGGTTCATCAATGTCGAAACCTTTATAAATATCAAAGTCCTCTTCTTCGACTTGTCCCTCGCTGGAGGGTACTTCGCCCTCTTCCACTAAAGGTTCTTTTTCCGAACTACTCTCTTCCATTTATAAACAATGACGACGGGCAACTTCCAATATGGTTTATGACAAGTATTATTTAAAAGGAAACAAAATAAAACAGCTGTGGGCGATATTTATGAATAATATGAAAAGCGGTTGAAGCTTGTAAACCGCGACAAATACTTGCAAGAGGCTATGCCAGGTGTTATCAGGTTGAAATCACGTCAGATCATGATTTTGCCGGAAGTCGATCAGGACTGCCATGTTGAAGGTAAACGCTTTTCTTGCCGATCGATGACTTTGATGTGCGGACTCGCCATGAGCGTCCCTCTCGTGATCATTTTTGTGTACGTCGACAATATAGAGATATTCCAGAGGTTTTTGGTCAATAACACTATCGATAGGGTCGACAAGAGGGCAAAGCACGTCAAAATGATTCTCGGATCGTGGCGTTTCGCTTGATCCGACGACCGAAGGAGTCCCGTTTATAAGGGATTTGTTATTGTTTTTTAACCGACGAAGAAATGAAATCCTCGGGAATTTTGCGTTTCGTAGTGGATAATCGTCTGAGAAAACTAAGACAATTCAAGAGTTTAACAAACGAATTGTGATGATGGTCGTTTTTGAAATTCTGAAGATCATCTTCAGAAATGGTAACAAATAAAAATGTTTAAAATAAAATCCCATATTTTATGTTTTCAACTTGTTAACGACGCATGTAGAATGTAGCTTTCTGCAGATCCACAAATTTGGTACATACTTGAACCTATTTGTAAAAAAATATAAAATAATAATAAATTCTTAATACAATTTTTGAAATATATCTGAGAATGGTTGTGAATATTATCTAATAACCTCTGGGTTTATTTTAAAATATTCAAACATGTATTTTTTACAATAACATAATAGAACCAAGAATAAAAAACTGAGTGGACAACACGATTTTAATTAGCATTGATCTCATAATACCAAATTTGTATATAAAAAGTGTAGACTTTGCCCTAAACGTTTCTGTAAAAACAGTACAAATAAAGGTTTTCAAATGTATAATCATATGTTTTGGCGAGGGGAATCACTCCAGTGGGCAGAAATGTCAAAATAATTCGAACATTTAGAAAGTCGAGACCGAAGTCTGCCTTAGTCCCCGGATTTGCCTTATGTGCGAGCATGCAGCCTTCTTTCAGCAGAAAGGACGTTTGCTGAAGGGTGTGTGCGAGGAAAATCGGTGAAAATACGAAAGCGTACCGATCCTCGGAAAGCGAATGTTGTTCCTTCTCACGGTGGGTCGAATCGGGGATTCAATATTTCTTGAGGTCCGCATTGTGCGTAGAAGTGGCCCCTATCTGGGACGATTACGGGTTTCCAGCCAACAGCCGACAAAGGATCTGAGGACGATAACGATGGTAATGACCATGCGAACAATTTACCATCGACCGTCCTACCTTAAACTTCAAATATCGCTTAACGGTTAAACGGAAAATTTCATTTTGGGGGATGTACAATAGTCAATTCTTTCTACCAACATGCGAAAATTTATTAACAGCACAAAAAACTAGGGTGTATGTTTGTCAAATAGCGAAAGCGAGAAATATATTTTGCGGAATGGAGTAAAACTGAAATTAAGAAATCGATACAGTATTACGATGAGTATGAGAAAGACGTAATTTACTACACTTTAATTATGTATGCACTTCCTAACAGAAACACGCCATCTCTGTTTATATCTGGCTGTGACATCCCTTTTAATGTTCTTTTCTCACTCTCTAACACTCTCTTTCTCTCTATCTATTTACCACCCTTTCTATTATTGTACGTCTATATTGGTCTTACTCTACACATTTATCCATATTTCTACATATTTTTCTATCAATTCTCTCCCTTTCTCTCTATCTATCTATCTATCTATCTCTACCTCTATCTCCCTATCTTATTTACGACTCTTTCTGTTATTGTATGTGTATCTTGTCTTTGTCTATACCTTTATCCATCTTTCTACATATTATTCTGCCAATTTTCTCTCTCTATCTCTATCTATCTTTCTATCTCTCTATCTCTATTTATCACTCTTTCTATTGTTGTATGCCTATCTTCTCTTTCTCTATACATTTATCCATCTTTCTACATATTTTTCTACCAATTTTCTCTCTCTCCCTCTCTCTCTCTCTCTCTCTCTCTCTCTCTCTCTCTCTCTCTCTCTCTCTCTCTCTCTCTCTCTCTATCTAGCTGGCTATCCATTTATCTATCTATCTATATCAATATATATATATATATATATATTTATTTATATCGATCTATCTTGCTATCTCTCTATCTCTATTTACCACTTTTTCTATTGTTGTATGTCTATCTTGTCTTTGTCTTTACATTTATCCATCTTTCTACATATTTTTCTACCAATTCTCTCTCTTTCTTTCTCTCTCTCTTTCTCTCTCTCTTTCTCTCTCTCTCTCTCTCTCTCTCTCTCTCTCTCTCTCTCTCTCTCTCTCTTTTCCAATTGTCTGAATTTTTAAGATTTCACGACTTGCTTCAAATAAACAATCATAACTTCAAAACTAAAAAGTTGAACCAAAAAAAAAACCATTGAAAACTTCGTTAAATTTCCAATAAGATGTTATGAATACTAAAGATATAAACGTTCGTGAAACAACCGGTTTTGTAGCGAGAACATTAAAAAAAAAATTTCTATGTGAAAAACATACTACGGTGATTCTAAACTACTAATTCGAAACCTGTGATCAGCAAATTTCAGCAAATTCCATTTAATATACTTTTTAGTGGTGCAATTGCTTTTTTAATAACTTTTTGCATAACAATGATAACTCAAAAACTATAAGGTTTTGAATAAATCTGTTGATACCGTTGAAAACTACGTTAATTTTCCAATAAGATGTGGTTAATACTAAACTTGTAAACGTTCGTGAAGTAAGTGTTGTTTTTTTTGAAATTTGAAAAACTTACTATGGTGATTCTAAAATACTATATCCAAATCTATTGACCAGCAAATTTCGGAAAACGTACTCCATTTAATATCCTATTTAGGCATTAATTTTTTTTTACTACTTTTCCAAAGATGAAGAAATTAATGGAGGAAAGGGAAAAACTCACGGCTGACACATTGCTAAGGTGGAAAATTAAAAAAAAAATTAAAGAAATTTTGAATGAATTTATTAAATGTTATTTTATTTGGGTTCGAAATCGAAATAGTGCAAGTGTTTACTTATTTACCAACACGACTGCAACTTTGATATTAGCATTATTATATTCTCCGGAATAAAAGTTTCATGGTTCAAAACGTTTTTAGTTATCTATGTGATATCTTGTTAACACTATTGTTACTTTTCTAGTGAAGAATAAGCTGATATACATCTTATGTACGAGTTTTGCGGATTTAATGCGACGGCAGCTCGTCGAAAATACATTGCAGAGATTGGAGAGCATTTCGAGTCAAAATCAAAAAACAAAATTTATAAATTCATTCGACAATTTCCATTATTTTTTTATTATTATTAATTTTTTTATCTTACCAATCCTCCAACCAAGGTTATTCCTTTTCTTCATCAATTTCTTCATCTTTGGAAAAAGTTATTAAAAAAGCAATTGCATTACTAAAATGCATATTCAATAGAGTAAGTTTGCTGAAATTTGCTGATTACTAGGTTTGGAAATAGTAGTTTAGAATCACGTTAGTGAGTTTTTCAACTTTGAAAAAAAAATATTTTTCAATGTTCTCGCTACAAAAACGCTTATTTGACGAACGTTTACAAGTTTAGTATTAATAGATCTTATTGGAAATTTAACGTAGCTTTCAATGGTACCATCGCATTGGTCTAAATTTTTTTAGTTTTGGATCATGGTTTATTTGAAAGCAAGGTCATTGAATCTCAAAAATTCAGAATAAGTGGAATAACTCCGAAAATGTTGAGATCCGGGCCATAATTAATTCAGACTTTTTGGTTGCATTTTGAATGTAGAATCTACTGGCAAAGTTTGAAACGCGAGTAGCCGAACACCTGTATATATTTCATTTTTCTACTTGTTGTAAAATTAGAAAGAGCTACGAAGTTTACTTGCTAAAATAAGTTAAACACCGACGAAAAAGAAAGAGGTTGATTCTACTACGAAACGGTTGGATTACTTTGAATAGGTCAGATATCAAAAATCGTTTTCATCTGTGTGTACCGGAGCGAAAAATTGCTCGAAAGATTTATTCAAACAGCAGGAACACTTTTTTCCCACAAGTTTGTATATTTTTGACTTGTACCTGTTAACACGCTTTCTCGAACGAAAGTCAATTTTTCTCCCCGTCAACCCTTTTAACGAAAGTTTTGCGGGATTTCTTCATCCGATGCGTGCAGGGGTTTGTAGACACGTGTGGTCCGAGCGTGTAAAAGGTGTTTTTGGACACGGTGTAACAACAACCCTAAAAAAAAAAATCAACACGACAAAAAACAAATAACAAAACAATCTAAACAGAGAAATGGGAAAAATGGCACGCCGTGGTGGAATGCGAGTGCCAACAGGGGTAAAGAGGCCTTTCTGTGTTGGCAGTTTAATTTGAAGATTGGCCTGAGGTTGTTTTGCCGGGTAATTGAGGACGGACGGTCCTTTCACAAGCCACTCCCATCTAAGATGTGTACTCCAAGGAGCTTTCATCGTGGTCAAATTGTTTCTTCTTTTTTCCTTTAAATAAAATAAACCTTATCAATTTTCTGTTTTACATCTAGTAAACACACAATTCCACGGTTTGATAATTGACGTTATAATTTTCAAGTGCAACGCATCTCTAAGAGAAGTTTCGCATATCGTCCCAAAATTTTATGCATAGCAATGACTGTTATTTCATTAGTATCACTTAAATTGATTTATGATTTTTATGTAAAGTGTTGAGCCTTAACCACTTCAGTCAGCTCTCTCGACTTCGCTCGGGAGACCGACCCATCTCAACCTCAACTTCGCCAAATTTTCCAGTTTTAGCCATATATTCAAAGTTCAAGTTATCGGTTTCGATTCTCGGCGACTCATGAAGCAGCCGCTGTTAGCGTAGCGCAAGTACTTCGGTAATTAATATACATATTAATCCATATGTACATTAGTTGTTCCTAATTAACCAAAGTAATGATTTAAATTGATTTTTTGCAAAGTATCCCTCTCGTGGTATTAATTTTTTCATCACAATTAAACTTATATAAAAAATATAAATCAATTTAAATCATTACTTCGGTTAATTAGGACCAACTAAAATACACATGGGTTAGTATTAATATTAGTAGAGGAAAAAAAGATAGAGAGAGAAAGAGAAAAAAACAGAGTGAATGCGAAAATGATAAAGCCACACAAGAGGAGGTAAAGAATGAAATAAACATACAACGATATAAATAACGAATAACGATAACATATAAACATATAAATTAGATATATATAGAGAGAAGGAGAGAGAGAGCGCGAAGGAGAGAATGAGGAAGCGAAAGTGAGTCACAAGTGAAGAGAACGAATGAGATTTAAATATACGGATAAAGAATATAAAAATTATATATAGACGGAGAAGGAGAGAGAGAGAGAGAGAGAGAGAGAGAGAGAGAGAGAGAGAGAGAGAGAAAGAGAGAGAAGGAGGAAGCAAAACTGAGTCACAAGTGAAGAGAACGAATGAGTTTTAAATATACGAACAAAGAATATAAAAATTATATATAGAAAGAGAAGGAGAAAAAGAGAGAACGAAATAGAGAGATGGAGAGAGTGAATGAGGAAGCAAAAGTGAGTCACAAGTGAAGAGAACGAATGAGATTTAAATATACGGATAAAGAATATAAAAATTATATATAGATAGAGAAGGAGAGAGAGAGAGAGAGAGAGTGAGTGAGAAAGAGAGAGAACGAAATAGAATGAGATAGATAGATAATAAACAATCGAAATTGAGTCACAAGTGAACATAAAGAATGAAATGTAAAACTAAGTAAAGAAAATTTTAGACATATTAGAGAAAGAGTGAATGTGAGTGAGGAAGGAGAGTAAAACACACGAGAAGGGAAAAATGAGATTTAAATATTCGGTTAAAGAATATAAAAATTACATAGAGATAGAGAAGAGAGAGAGAGAGAAAGAAAGAATTGATAATGTAACACAAGAGGAAGGAAAGAATGAAATAAAATTATAACGATATAAAATATAAAAATTACTTATATAAAGAGAGGTAGGTAAAAAGAAGGACAGAGAGAGAGAGAGAGAGAGAGAGAGAGAGAGAGAGAGAGAGGGACTGAGTGATAAAATTAGTGAGAGGGAGGGAATGTGGGAGTAAACGATAATCAAGAGGATAGAATGAATGAAATATAGATATAACGATAACGTTTATAAAATAAAAAGTGCGACATATATAGGTGGTCAGGAAAAAAAATGTATATAAAATTAACATTATTTCTCAAGAATATCAACCCGAAGAGGAGCTCGGGTATGCTGAGGAAGTGACAAACTGGAAGGCAATATATGTGGTCAATCAAAATTTCTTTATATTCTGGTAACTTAATTATAAGCATACGTGAGATAATTCTCAGTGTAGTAAATAGGATAGTAGAGTGTGATGTCAAGGATAGTGAGAGTGTTCTGTGTTGTGTACAATTGAATGAACCAAAGAGGAGAATGTATTTGAGCTTTTTTTACACTTTTTTATATATATAAAAGAAAAAAACGTACCGATCATAGTAGGGAGTAGGATAGTGAGAGTGCAACAATAAGAAAGTTGAAGAATCTTCAGTGAGCAAAGGAGGGAGATGAGGTAGAGTTATTCCCTGACCAGTTACTAACGCCGGTTTGGTTTTTCATGTTTAATGTGTTATTGTGGATTTGTATTGCTTTTTATAATTTTCAGTACTATTCCTATTTTTCTTTCCAATATTTTTTTGTAATAAGAAATATCATTTCAAAATTGTATAAGCAATATGAGGCTGGCGAGCGTGCGTGTTACGTGTTATTGGACATCCATCAGGTCTGTGACAGAGCGAACAATGGGACCATCACGTATATAAGTGGATCCCTCATCGTCGACGCGTAGATATTTCCGTTTTTAACCCTCGTGCGAAATATTTCCGAAGAATGACAATCCTGGTTCACGTAGCCCTATTGTTTCCACACGGGAGCACATATCTGACCCAGTCACCGGCTATAACTGATTCTGACAGGCACAATGAAAACAGCGATTGACTTTCTAGCTACATGTACCATCCATCTTCGAAATTGTCTCGTGTCTATCAACGGCAAAGTTGTCCTTTATGTAAAGCGGGCAAATTGAAAAGGCAATAAAATATGTGTTATAATAATATAAAAACTGTACGCGCGTAAGTCAAGTGCGATAAAATCACAAAATAAATTAAACATATTGATCAGATCCTAAATAAATTGGGAATGTATTGAACTTTATAAACGTCAAAAAATAAATGATTTTGAATGGTAAGTCTGCCTCATCCTCTATATAGCTCTCTCCCTTTCAATCAATAAAATCTCTCTCACTATCTCTCTCTCTCTCTTTCTCTCCCTGTCTCTCTCTCTTTCTCTCTCTCTCTCTCTCTCTCTCTCTCTCTCTCACTCTCTCTCTCTCTCTCAGTATCTCCAGATCTATTTATCTTTACATATATTTACTTACCTATTTATGATGTTATTTATAGATGTAGATCGCTTTCTCTCCTACCCATTCTCACGATTTCACTCTATCTCACTCTANAAATCGATAAAAAGCGAAATTACTCTGAAATGGTTGAGAATCGGACCATGGACAATATGAACTTTTTTGTTCATTTTAGGGTGAAGAATCTACTGGAGAAGTTTGTAGCACGAGTAGCAATTCACCCTGTATATATATATATATATATATATATACACACACACACGGGATGTCCTTTTTAGATGGCCAGGCTGAATTTCTCTTGGACCAATGACGCTATAAAAAAAAGTGTTTAATATTTTTTAGTCTAGGTTCAAATGTTTACATTTTATGTAAAAAAATTATACAGGGTAATTGACGTCCAGTTAAAACTTCAAAATTTTAAACACGACCCTATACATCCTGACCCATCGTTCTAATGGGTGTTTTTACTCGGATAACAATGATGCAATCGGATTTTAAATTCCGCAAAAATTGACCAAGTTATAACTAAGAGTTTAATCTAGTATATCCACTATCTCTTTTTCGATTAATCTATTTACGTATAGCTCACTATTTCTATTTACCTACTTCGATCTCCGCATCTCCTTCTCTCTTTTCGTCGCTTACACTTTTTTTCGATCTCTCTCTCTCTATCTATCTATCTATCTATATATTTATCTATCTCTAACTATCTATCTAATATACAGGGTTTCCCAGTTCCTTCTGACGAAACTCAGGGAATCGATTCTACTCTTCGTTTGGAGCAAAAAATGCTCAGGAGAAAATTTTCGGAAAGTNCCTAAATTGACGAATATCTCCAAAATAGAGAACTTTCCGAAAATTTTCTCCTGAGCATTTTTTGCTCCAAACGAAGAGTAGAATCGATTCCCTGAGTTTCGTCAGAAGGAACTGGGACACCCAGTATACGTCTTTTATTCTTCTCCTTCAAAATCCTCTCGCATATATACAGAACCCCTCACAAAAAAAGAAAATTTTATATCCATCAGTCACTTTTCTGCAGTTTGCAATCCTCGGTGCTGGGTCTTTTATGTATCTTAAAATAATTATAATAACACCTCTGAAAAATTAAAATTATTTTAATAATCATCTGACTAACTTTTTTTTTAATATTTAGGGTTAAGACACTTTGAAGTTGACGCAAAGCCGAAAGACGTTGGCAGACCAGCACAACTCCGAGGATGTGTGAAGGAAATTTCACACAAAACATGTACCAGCGTATTCTTACCTGGTCGCTTAGCCAAATTTATCATCTTACTTTTTATTGTGACCAACTAGATTTTTTTAAATAAAACATGATAATATTTTATGTTAAGAAAATGAAAACTTTGCTAATACTTTATTCGTATTTATTAAACCAACACACTTTTATCTGGGTAACTAGTTTGTGCTGTTTTAAAGTTGAGTAAGTTGGGAATTTTAATTTATCAATTCAATCTCTGCCCCGTATTTTTAAAGTAGTTTAGATTTTTGTATAAACGAATAATGATTTAAATGAGATGTTTTCTTCCCAAAGAATCATTTTACATTTGAACCAAATACGCTTTTGAGTGAATCACCCGGGTAAATGTGTACGTCGTACTGACATGTTCATCAAGGAACGGTTGACCGTGAACGATTCGTTATTTTACCGCTACACAGAAAATTTTTGACGGACGTGTCTTTCCTCCAGTATAGCACATTCTAGCACCAATTCCATCTGTCATTTTCAGGGCATCCTGGCTGCCGAAATCGCTTCCCGGGAAAAAAAAATCCGTGAAATGCCGTATAACTTGCATTCTCCGATTTTAACCAGTCCGAACAAGAACTTTCCAATAGTCGGTTTATTGTTAATGTGTCATTTAGAAGTTTGGAAGAAGGCTAGGTCTGTAACACGTGATCCTAGGTCCAATTCCACATTGCAGGGATTTGTCAATTTTGTTCAAAAAAACACCTCGTAAATAATAATAAAAATTAATAAGTAAAACTCTCATATACTCATCGAGCACTTAGTACTAAACTATTTTATTCTGACAACCGAGTAGTTGTTATTATTTTTATATTGCATGATAATTATTGACGGATACTCGTTTTAGTAATTACGTTTTGGTAATATTGCATATATTTACAATTAACAACCGAAAAAGTTATGTATTTAAATTCTGTTTAAATTGTAGGACTGATTTTTTTTTATTTTTGATTATATGTATTTTAATTCTGTTTAAATTATTTTCAATTAATTAAGGTTTTGGTTGAGATAAAAAAGACAGTGCCACAAGCGGGATTCGAACCCACGACCTTCGGCTAAATACGCCGCTGCTCTACCACTTGAGCTATCCTGACTTCAACCACTTGCTGCTTGAACACTAACCGACACTAACTCAACTCGACTATTTGAATTTTCCATCCTTTTTGCCTCTTTTGAAATGTCGTATAAACTATTTGCTTATCGGCTACAAAAGAAATGGGCACGGTGAGCTTTAGTGAACCAAAACCTTAATTAATTGAAAAGAATTTATTTGGTCAAGCGGACCACAAAACATAATAAAATCTGTTTAAATTGTAAAAGTGACTTTCACAACTTTTTTATTTTATACTATATGTATTTAAATTCTGCTTAAATTGTAGAATTGACTTTTATAATTTTTTTATTTTTTATTATATTTGGAAAGTTTTTATATAACGTATAATTTTCGCAAGCATAAATATATTTACAACGGTTTACATATTTACATCGGGGGGAGCAAATAATGAATATTATTCTCCCAATTAACTTCAATAATTCAACTTCATTCGGAAAATTTGAAACTAAAAATAAAAAAGTGTCACATTTTATATAGATTCTGTGTAAAACAATTTGACTTAGCATTAAAAGCACACATTTTTATTTCACTCTCTCTCTCTCTTTCTCCCTCTCTCTCTATCTCTCTCTCTCACTATTTCTTTGGCCCTAGTCCCAGCTATCCACCTACCAACCTACTTATCCATCTTTAAATCTATCGATCAATCGACATCTGCCTGTCTATCAGCCATTGTATATTTGTCTGTCTGCCAGTCTGTCTAGCTGTCTCTGCCTCTACTGACTACCTGTCGCATTATGTCTGTCTACTACCTATATATCTTTAAATCTCTCTATGCCTGTCCATCGATCAGCCATTTTTCCGTTCCCTATCCATCTATCTCACTATTTATATGTCTCTCTACCTCTACCTTTACACACACTTTCTCTCTATGCATCTGTCTGTCTGGATGTCTGTCTGTCTGCTGTCTGTCTATCTCTCTCACTCTCTCTCTCTCTCTCTCTCTCTCTCTCTCTCTCTCAATAATTAAGTTGGAAGATTCGCTAGGTTTTACATAAGAAAATTAATCATTATTTCACTAATTTGTTCTCTTTTGTTTTGAAATGCACAACCAAGAAGAATAAGAAAAACGAAATTTTTGTCCTCTCTACGAACTTCCTTATCGAATGAAGGGATGGGACATACACTTGTACCTTCCAAGCTGAAATCCATGGAATTAAGAGATGCACATGGTTCAATTTGAACAAATTGTACAAAAATAGGAAGATAATAATCATTTCAGGTAGCCGGATAGCCAAAAAACATTAAGCTCAAACATAATTAGCTCGAATATGGTGCAGATTTGGAAAATTAGACTAAAAATGTTAGATATGTAAACTCTACATGGGTGGCTGAACGACCATTTTCTTTTGAACAAATTAATGGGATCCTCTTGTTTAACCCTTCCATACGTGGTGCGTTAAATATAACTATATTTACACAGTATTTATATGTTGCTAAAAATATTGGCTTAATCTATGCTTGACGGTTCTCAGAATACTCTATTTTAGGAGGGAAATGTCCACCTCCTCGCTGACCTGCCGTCCATTCACGTCAATAAATACATTCATAGAAGGTAATCTTTCAGTTTGTACATGCAATTCGAAATCGATGAGAATTTTGTCATTGCCCGGTGTCTCACCAGCCTGTCACACTCCATATATCCTTCACTAACCAACCTAACAGAAAATTAAACATATTAAAGGTGGCCACAGTTTTGCCTCATAGCGTTATTTTACGATCACAAAATCAGATCGTAACGTTTGTAGGTAGGGTTCCTGACAAAAAGAATTCAATTAGAGCCCCTTCAAATATTTGTTATCCATCCTGAAAATGTAATTATCAACCCATTGAGGTTTTTAGTTGAGATAAAAAAGTTAGTGTCACGAGCAGGATTCGAACCCACGTTTTTTTAAAATCGATAAATATATTTTATTATCTAGGAAAAATACGTTTAATGCCATGAGATAGGTGGAAAATGTCTTTTTGGTATAAATTTTATCATATTGCATGGATTAGAATAAGAAATTAGATTTTTTTTAACGAGAGTTCGCAACAGCAGGGGTCATATAAACCCTCAGGGTGCCGGTGTTTTTGGAAAAAAGCCCATACCTTTGTAAGCATGTCGGGTTCGAATGCAGGGCCGCTGGATTCGAACCCGGGACTTTCACCTTACAGTGATGTATTTATTTATTTATTATAACTCCAACAGAAAGAATCTACAAGAGGAGTAGTCAAAAAGGCACATAATAACAAAAAGAACAAATGAACAATTAAGCAATAATAACAAAAACACAAGGCTTAATGATTCAAGGCAAGTAAACATTATAATTTTACTTTAACTGAATTCAAGGAATCGTGAAATACATCTACTTCATGAGAATAATAATTCAGCAATCTCATTATCCTCGGTAGGGGTGAATTTAGTCCATATTCTTTTTTGTAGTATGGAACAAAGAACAAATTATGGTTCCTAAGTGATCGCTGAGGCACACATAGTGGCACACATATCAATGGGCCCATTCCACAATTTCCAACCCCAAATGAGATCTGCAAAAATACGGCGGGAGCTAAGCGACTCAAGACCAAGCCAGTTCAATCTTTCCAAGTAATTCAGGAGTGCAAGACCAAATCTGAAGGCCATTATGTGCGCCGTGTCAACGCCTAAACCGTTGCTGCCACCGACGCCCCCCCTAACTAGTTTAGACAAGTATAATAAAAAATATTTATTAGATGTTTTATATATTTGTTGTCATATAGTTATGTCACGAGCTTCAGCCAATTCAATTTTTTTTAAAATCTATTGACACTAATATTTCTAATGGTTTCGTCCTACAGTCTCTTGCTCGCCCAGCTAAGACCTATGTTGATTCTTAAATGATTTTCTCTTTATCCGTGTGATGCATAAACACCCACATTGTCTATGAATGAAAGCAATTTAAAAGTAGGCTTTATGGTAATAAGTTTTACAAAGCGTGAACTGTGAGAAACATTAATGCAGAATCATAAGTAATTATGAGGAACGACTAACAGGAGGCCTTTTTCTAGAAAGGAGGATTGTCTGTACCCACTTGTCCTGAGCATAAACAAAAAAAAAGGTGATGAAAAAAAAAACTTTCTAATTACACCTGATCTCTCTGGATCGGTATAGAATTCCTAACAGCAAGTGAAATGTGTAATTAATACTGATGGAAAGTTAATGCGCTTAACATATTGACACACTTCACAACTGTTATAGTTTATGAAAGAGAATTTCAAGACTAAACACCTTACGGATTGAAAAGAACAATAGATTACCGCTTGTAAGAAGCCGTTTAAATGCACGTTAGATTTCGGGTTTTATTGTTTTTTATGTAGACTTGAGGCTTTGAGGCCTACCGCTAAATGAAAAAACATTCGGGAACGGCTGCGTGGAGATTCACGAGCAACCCGCAACAATAATCATTCCGACCGCACATAAAATATAAACAAAACAAGAGAAAGGAAAAGGATGTCAATCTCGTACATATTTTGGCATGGAGGAGGAATTCATTGTCCACTCGGTGAACCGAATTTTTGGGCTCTGCTCCAATTTCGGTAACCCAATTTTTACTTCCGTAACCACCACCTTTAGGCGTAGTGAGTAGATGGGTCAGATCATCCATGTATTGAGTCTTTTGAATAAAGTCAGCGTAAATGTAACAATTCTAATAAGATTTAATAATTTATTTAAACATTTTCAACATATTTATGGCGAAATTAAGAATTGATAGTACGATATTTTTTAACAAGATTTCTAAAATGTAAAAATGTATGTATTTTTTTTACATGAACAACATCAGAAATAATGAGCGAGCATGAATAGATGTATATACATAATTGTAATGTAATATTCGGGGTGTGTAATATACTGAGCCGTTTAATGAATCCTATTCGTAGATAGAAGATGAGATGAAAAGAAACAGAGAGAAAAAGAGAGGCAGAGAAACAGAAAAACATACAGAGCAGATGCGAGAGATTGAGAGACCAATGACAGTATATATGTAAGTTTGAGGGGAACAGAGCGAGTGGCGAGAGAGACAAGGGGAGAGAGAGAGAAAAAAAGAGGGAGAGAGAAAGTGATAGTGAGAGAGAGAAAGAGAAAGATAGAGAAAGAGAGAGAGAGAGGGAGAGACATAGACAGATCGAAAGAAAGAAAATAGATATGTGAGAAAAAGAAAGGTACAGCAATACGCGAGAGAGAATGAGAGAAGGACATACAGACAGACAGATCGAGAGAGAAAGAGATAATTACAGACATGTGTGAAAAAAGCAAAAGAAATACAGCTATATATATATATATATATATATATAGAGAGAGAGAGAGAGAGAAGATTGTATACCCATATTTTTTGCCTGCCAAGTATATCACGTTGTTAATTAAAAAAGGAAAGACATATTAAGAAGTAAGTAATTGGCAAAGAATGAATCATGAATGAATATGTTTTTTTTTAATGTCGAAAAATTTATGCCGCGAACGATAATTAAGAGATAGGGATAGAGTTAGAGATAGAGATAGAGATAGATAGATAGGTAGGTTGGTAGATAGATAGATAGATACATAGATAGATAGATAAAGAGATAGAGATAGAGAGAGATGGAAATAGAGATAGAGAGATAAAAATAGAGATAGAGAGAGATGGAAATAGAGCTAGAGAGAGACAAAAATAGAGATAGAGAGATATGGAATAGATATATAATATAAAGAGAAGATGGAAAGAGAGAGAGAGAGAGAGAGAGAGAGAGAGAGAGAGAGAGAGAGAGAGAAGGAGGGAGAGAGAGTGATAGCGAGAGAGAAAGAGAGAGGGAGAGAGAGTGATAGCGAGAGAGAGAGAAAGAGAAAGAGAAAGAGAGAATGAGGGAGGGAGAGAGAGAATGAGAGAGGGACAGACAGACAGACAGATCGACAGAGAAAGAGAGAATAACAGATATGTGTGAAAAAAAGCAAAAGGAATACAGCGAGAGAGAGAGAGAAGGAGGGAGAGAGAGTGATAGCGAGAAAGAGAAAGAGAGAGAGGAAGGGTGAGAGATAGACAGATCGAAAGAAAGAAAACACATATGTGAGAAAAATAAAGGAACAGCAATACGCGAGAGCGAAAAAGAGAAATAGAGAGAATGAGAGATAGACAGTTAGACAGACAGATCAAGGGAGAAAAAGAGAATTATAGATATGTGTGAAAAAAGGCAAAAGAAATAGAGAGAGAGAGAGAGAGAGAGAGAGAGAGAGAGAGAGAGAGTGAGAGGGAGAGAAAGAGAGAGAGAAAGAGAGAGAATGAGAGATAGACAGTTAGACAGACAGATCAAGGGAGAAAAAGAGAATTATAGATATGTGTGAAAAAAGGCAAAAGAAATAGAGAGAGAGAGAGAGAGAGAGAAAGAGAGAGAGTGAGAGGGAGAGAAAGAGAGAGAGAATGAGAGAGAAAGAGAGAAAGAGAGCGAGAGAGAGAGTGTGTGTATGTAAAAAGCCAGTGATAGTGTGCATTGAATAACATTCACATCACTAACATCCACAAAATTGAACTTAATAAATATGGTTGAAATATACTTTTCTTAGTATTCAAAATATTTTTGACGAAATATACATTTCTAAGTATTAAAAATATTTTTGTAAATTATATTCTTAAATAATTAACAAATGCAGTGAGAGGATATTAGGATAACAAAATTTCTACTAATGGAGATTAAAATTTCATTTATCGTACCAATTAATTAACGCTTGTTGTTATCTAGATCAAAATGAAACGCGAAACGAAAAAAAAAAATGATCGTTAACACTTTCATACAATGTTCTCACAAACATAAGGCCACAATAGGCAAACGGTTTTCTCGAAATCGCTAATTTCATAATAGGCATGGTTTTTGTATAATTGGACGTACCGTCTAGTCTTATCGGGTGGATCGTACCAAGTTTCTCTATTCAGTCTGCGACTTCCTTTCCACTAACAGCTCGTAATGAAGTCGAGCAGTGCCTTTCTCCAGGCCAGATCGCCGAAAAATGCTCGACCTCTGGACACTATCAATAAAGTTAAATTTTGGTGAATCTGTGAAAAGTAATTTTTCTAAAAGCAGAATATTGTCTTATCTGGTATCCTCGGTTTGACGTCCGATGAGTTTGGCCTGTTTTGAGACGATTTTTCGAAAAATGTTGCGAGAATAGTGAGGAGTGAAAATAATCATCTAGTAGGCCATCATAACTAGCGCAAGGCGGGCCGAATAGTTCCTTTCACTCGGCAACGCCCATCACGACCCATGCCCAGCTTCGTACCTGGATTTCCTTTAAAACTTTCGGCAATTTGTCCGAATCGGGATAAATATTTGACAGGCGACACCACATCGATATAAGGGTTCTAGTTTCGACTTCAAGTACTCGTACTCCACGGTATAAAATAATACATAATATCATCTATGCTTTTCTGAGAGAAAAAATAATAATAACAGTAATTTCAAAGGCAAAATTTTAATTGGGGCTGCGAGGTGAAATTTTTAGAGTCAATTCTCCACTTAAAAAAAGGTCGGAACCGATCGGCGAACCAGTTTTATGACGGAGATCCTCGGAAACGAGCACATGTTAATGGAAGAAAATGGCGGGAGGAGAGATAATCACTGATTTCTTCGCATTCCGTGATAAATCAACCTCCGTCAGAAATTATGATTTTGATGGACTTCTGCCAAAAGTGAGCTACTAAATTTTGACACGGTAAGCACGAGTGCTAGGATGAGAAAAAGCTCCTTGCCTTCTACATGTCAATTTAATGAAAACAACAGACAATGCATAAAAACAAACATTTACATATTAAAAAATTCATTTATAAGCTATGAAGGTCCGGAAATTTTTAATCTGAAAAATTATTAGTTAATTCTCTAAATTTATCATTTACATATTTACGTTATATATAAATACATTTATTTTATAAATAATATTTTTTTGTATTTATATAATGTATAATAACAAAAGTTACCAATATTCCCAAACCAAAAAGAATAGGATTAATTCCAACAGTCCAATTACTCTCGGGCAAATAGCTTTAACGCCTAAATTGAAATAGTTTTATGCCAAGAAATTAGGTAAATTTTACCATTTCAATTTATACACTGAAATAATAAATATTTTTGCATTCACCCAATTTCCCATTACCATTATAATTATTATTTTATTTTATTCAAAAACACCGACACCCCGGCGGTTCATATAACCTTATAGTGGAAATACCTTCGTAAAAATATCCTAATTTCGTCTTTGGAATGCGAGGTGACAGAGAAACACTTACTTTTGGTTTAAAGTCCGTGTATATGTCCGGTATACAGCGAAAGTTTGTTAGATGTGTCCCACAAAATATAAGGGAGCAACTCCTTGTCTCCATATAGAGAGCGCGTAGGAATGCCATCCCGTATGAGAATTGTGCTCGAGTACAGTAGAGAGTATCACCATCCTCTGTTCGGATTCTTGGAGGAAATACGGCTGTTTTACTGCATGTAGTAATGGTAGTTTTGTGTCACTAACGTATGTTGAGAATGAATGTATTTATTGGCGTGAGTGCATGGTGTGAATGGGCCGATGGCGGAATATTGACCCTATCGACCCTCACATAGGTTAGTTATAGAATATAAGCGGTAATGGAGGAATATCGAATACTCCATCACCCTAAGTGAATGGTATGTAAATAAGTAAGAAATCATTTAAGGGTGAGTGAGAGTGTGAATGGATTTAGGAACTGACTGCTAAAATAGGGGCTACAATGACCTAGTTGTTGACAGCCCCAGAGCACAACCTCGGTGTCTGGACGGATAAGACCTAGGTCTGACCCCGGACTTTATTTTATTTTTATGTGAGAGGGTAGATGGAGTACTCAATATTTCGCCAATTGTGTTGGTTATATAATGGGTGTAAAGCATGATAGAGGAATTTCAAATACTGCACCACCCTAATTGAATGGTATGTAAATTTATGTTTTTAAGAATTGATGAGAGTGTGAATGGGTTTTGATCTAGAAACTACATACGGTTTATGCTGAATTGACCTAGTTGTTCACAGCACCCAGAGCCCGACTTCGCTGGCTAGACGGATAAGAGCGAGGTTTGACCGCGGACTGCCAACACCCTGGATGGGCGATTTTCGAGGCCTGCCAATAGTTTAATGTAAATTAAAAGACAGGAATTGCCGGTGCACTGCGAGAAATGATATATTTCACTTCGTACATGTGTTTTGGATAATGGAATAAACCACCGAAAGCTCGGCACAACCCAGAAATTTGTTATGCTCCATATGACATCTGAAGAAGATCCCATCACCCAAACTGGACTGTATAAGTGTGTACATATATGTAGTGTAGATTTGAGCTTATATAAATGCAACTATTTTCTCTTTACTTTAGTATTGACTACAATTTTTTATTCAATTCATTATGTAATTTGGATTTACTTAACTGAATTTAATTTTTTTAAATTAATTAGTCTATGTTCGCATTGTCGTCGGCAAATACCATTTCCTGTGTGAATTTAATGGTACTGAACATTATTTGACCTTAAGTCTCCTAGGCATCGAGTAAATAAACGAATTTCGTCTTGTGGAACAAAATCCCATTCCCCAACAAGAGCAGTTAGTCCCGTAAGGGTTCTATAAGATTCATGTCAGAAGATCCTGCTGGGCAATTAATTATGGTCATCCCTACATCCTCCATGGTGACAACTCCAGCTACATCGGTCGACCATTATCATTATTAACACGAAGTTGCCAGATTCATTCTTTATTCTAATCAGTTCTGGAAAGTGTGGAGGTTGATTCGACCCCGTACCATTACTGTCTTTGAAAAGGTACTCACGTATGGCACATGAAGGAAAGTTTTTTCTACGTCTATTGCTCACATGATGCCGGTCATGTCAAACGGCCCCCAATTGTTTGAGTATATAAGCGAGATGCTTATTTTTGAATAGTCGCCTTTCTACTGGATGTCTCTCCATTTTTAGAGAAACTGATTCGGAACATCTAGAGATAAGGCTATTATCAAGAAGTCTTCCGGTGACTGTTTAGAGCTCACCCTCACATTACGGACCATTTGGAGTTGACTACCAATCAAGGAACCCGTTAAATGACAATAGACTGGTGAGAGCAATAAAACGTCTCTAGCCGTGGAAAATCGCGGACGACTACTTTGACTACGTCGACGAGGTTTCCTGTCGGTGGCCATAAACCGCTGAAGACCATCGTGGATCTGGGTCAAAGCATCTGCCCCAGCGAGATCTTTTCGACATGAAACCATGCTTTTAATTAAACAAGAAAGTAATAATTAATTTTGACTCAAAGTTATTGTTTCGTCAAAGAAAACAATTTAATTAATTAATTTTTATTTTATTTTTTAAACGAGGGTATTTCAACTACAAGGATATATGAACCCTCGGAATACCTATGCTTTTAAAAAGTACCCCATTTGTTGGTATGTCGGGTTTGAATGCAAGGCCGCTGGATTGAACCTGGGACCATCACCGTACCTAAAACTTTCGGCCACCGGCGCCACGAAAACAATTTAATAAACAATTTACTCAACAAGTTGGGTCTGGAAAGGATAAAATTAAACTAATGCTTTTATTTTTAATCTAAAGAGGGTCAAAGTTTTAGTAACACTGTATAAAAGTAAATAACAGTTAATATTAATACTGTATTTTTACGTTTTACGTTATAAGTGAACTATATACTTCACTCGGGTTTCGAACCCACGCCTTCGGCTCAATACGCCGTTGCTCTAACCACTTAAACTATCGTGACACTAACATTTCTATCTCAACCAAGACATTATATAAAAATAACGCTTTAGTACCTAGATATTATTTGAAATAAACAAATAAATAAACTTTCTTATGTTTCTTGCCTTTGAGTGTATACATACATTTATACAATATTTTTACAAAGACTAACGTTATTAATTTTATATTAATCCATTTCTGTTTAGTGGTCTACTTGAATAAATTTCTTATTTCAATTAACTATTCTTTTTAAGTGGGGTCTTGGTTGAGATGAAAAAGTTAGTGTCACAAGCGGGTTTCGAACCCACGACCTTCGGCTCAATACGTCGCTGCTCTAACCACTTAAACTATCGTGACACTAACATTTCTATCTCAACCAAGACATTATATAAAAATGATAGTTATATTACACTTAAGAATTTAAAATTTTTAGAAGGATTCGACGAACTATTTAATGATTTAAAAATTTATTCAATCCATTATGTTTAGTGGTCTAATTGAACAAATTACTTCTTAATTAATTATTCTTTTTATGAAAGGCCTTGGTTGAAATCAAAACGTAATTAATATATTATATTATTAATTGTTAATAATAAGTGATTATTTTTACTATGAGGCCCTTCTATCTTCTGAGGGTTTTTTGGAATTACTGATTATTAGTTAACATTTATATTTAGCTGGAACTAACCGAAGGATATTTTGATGGTGATATTTTAATTGAATATCGACATGCTTTAAACTTTATAATTCATTAATCCATCTGAAAGTTTAAATATAAAATTTATTTGGTTTTCGCTTATCTATATTACTCATATTGAATTAAATATAGTTAACGCTCTGTCAAAAATTGACAAAACTCAACAACAATTTCTTATGTTTAAAAACTTTTTTCTTAAAATTATTTTTCTTTCCGCTTTTACCATCAATTCCAGTTGCAATAATGCGATCCACTTCTTTCTTTGGGCGTTTTTCAGACAAAAACAGTAAGAAACGAACCATAAGCTGGTTGATCAAACTACTGAAAGAATTTGTAATTTAAAAAACTATATTTGAAAACAAAATTATAATAGTTTTGTACTTCCACGTACGATGTTTTTATATCATCCTTATTATTCTAATTTTATGGTGTTATTCGATGATTATACGAATTTCAAAAATAGAAATGCACTCAGTTCTTTCATCAAGGTTCCAAAGAATCATGCCTTCATTAAAACATTAAAACTGTGTCTAATGATTTACTAATCGTCAGTTTAAAGATTATTATCTACTTATAAGATTATTAGTTCAATAGTTCATAGAGTTTCAGACTTGATGAAGGCTACTTCTCGAAACGTTGGCGAAGGAAGTGAACGTTTTTCTTTCTTTCAAATTTGTCCTATCCTTGATTTTTATATACAATTGTACGTTGTTCCCTTATGGCATATTTACTAGACAAATAATATTGTAAAAGATTTATTAACAAGACATTTTTAAATCCATCAAGGTACGAGTCCGATACAAATATTGGCTAATTTTAAATTGCAATTACAGATCCAATTTGAGTCAGCAATTCAATTTTTGTTGATTGGTTATTCAATAAATTAAGGTTTTTAGTTGAGATAAAAAAGTCAGAGTCACGAGTGGGATTCGAACTCTACCACTTGAGCTCTCGTGACTTAATAAGTAAAAAACGAAGGATTACTTCACTAACAGCCTGTGGCCACTTCGTATGTCGCCGAGAATCGAATCCTGATTACACGATATTTGACAAATGGCAAAAAGAGGGAAAATTCGAAAGGTTGTAGGTTGAGATGGGAAGTTGGTGTCCGAGTGGATCGAAGTCACGATAGCTAATGTGGTAGAGCAATCGGCGTATCTAGCCGAAGATCGTGGGTTCGAATCCCGCTCGTGACACTGACTTATTATCTCAACTAAAAACGTTAATTAATTGAATAGCCAATCAACAAAAATTGAATTGCTGACTCAAATTGGATCTGTAATTGCAATTTAAAATTAGCCAATATCTATATCGGATTCGTACCTTGATCGATTTAAAAATGTCTTGTAAATAAATCTTTCACAATATTTTTTGTCTAGTAAATATGCCATAAGGGTACAACGTACAATTGTATATAAAAATCAAGGGTAGGACAAATTTGAAAGAAAGAAAAACGTTCACTTCCTTCGCCAACGTTTCGAGAAGTAGCCTTCATCAAGTCTGAAACTCTATGAACTATTGAACTAATAATCTTATAAGTAGATAATAATCTTTAAACTGACGATTCGTAAATCATTAGACACAGTTTTAATGTTTTAATGAAGGCATGATTCTTTGGAACCTTGATGAAAGAACTGAGTGCATTTCTAATTTTCAAATTCGTACAATCCTCGAATAAAACCATAAATTTAGAATAATAAGGATGATACAAAAACATCGTACATGGAAGTAGAAAACTTTTATAATTTTGTTTTCAAATGTAGTTTTTTTTTTAATTACAAATTCTTTCAGTAGTTTGATCAACCAGCTTTTGGTTCGTTTCTTACTGTTTTTATCTGAAAAATGCCAAAAGAAAGAAGTGGATCGCATTATTGCAACTGGAATTGATGGTAAAAGCGGGAAAAAAAATAATTTTAAGAAAAAAGTTTTTAAACATAAGAAATTGTTGTTGAGTTTTGTCATTAAATTAATTGAAATATATTAATTTGTCAAGCGGACCACGAAAACTAGAGAATTTTATTGGTTATTTTTTGTCTCCTAATTTTCCATAGCATCCCATTAGAATTTCAATGATTTTATCTTAATATTATAACTTGTTAATGTCTCTGAACGATGTCACATTAATATAAAATTTCTTTTGTATTTAATGATCTATATATTATTTTTAAGGGTATTAGGTTTTTCATAGTGTTATATTCATTGTATGAATTTATCTCGTTTTTTCAAAAGTTGTTGATCTTGTTATATGTGATCAGGTTTTTTCAAAACCTGGAATGAAACAACCAGTTCTTATTTTTATAACTAGTATATTTTCGGAAGCGACTCTCACTTCCTCTAATCAGCAACAACTAAAATTAATACTTAAAATTTAAAATTAGATACATTAAAATGAGAATGTTTACAGTCATATATGAAAATAGTTGTTAATCTTTCCCGAGTCTGGAAGGATGTCCACATGGATCATGGTGCATTGTGAAAGGGTTTTTGCAGTACCATTGGGGGGGGGCTTAGCTTTCTTCGGCATCAAATTTCATAATCGTTAACTACAGTTACTTCCCCCCCCCCTTTGTATATACTCATTGCCTTGTGCTTAACATTCCCAGAACAACTGTCCATTGCTACTCATCAACCCAGGGAGTCTTGGCCCACTTAATGTGGAACTAGGACGACGACGGGTGGTACAATGTGGTTAAGGCTTGGAACCCAAGAAAGGTGTACCTCGTGTCCTCATCCACGTCCCTCTCTCACTCGAGGTTCCTTCATTCCTGTGACCCCTCCCAACCATTTTCTTCAAGGGGAGGGTGTCCGGGCGCAAAATAATATTGTAGCCCTGAGGGCTTGGCAACCTCTCTAAAGCACAAGCTGTACTCGTGTCGGCCTCGGGTCGGCATGGGGTGGCGAGTGCCTTATCAGAGGCACACGAGGGTTAGGGCACCAGATCCTGTCTGCACAGATGGGGGAGGGTGCATAACCATCTGTACTACGGGTTAACAGAAATGTTCCAAGGTTCAGCCCCTGTTACAATGGAAATGGATTTGTAATGGTTCGTTGTGACGCCCATGGCGAGAACTTAGAGAAGAGGCTTTCTTCTATCTGTGACCTTTACAAGAAACTTGCGCATGACCATCGTTATACACTCGGCCTCACGGGATACGGCGGATCGGTCAGCAGCGTATAAGCGTTGAGGACGCTATGATTACGCTGAAAAGTCCCTTGAATGCGTCGGTTGTGGCGGATGGGGGTAGTCAATCGGTTGCTCTCAATTCGAGTATGCCTTGCACGTAGGTTTAGGCTGAGCTCGATTGAAGGCTTTTGCCGTAGGCGGTCTTCTCTTGAGGGTGGTTAGCAATTTCACTTTAAACAAAACCGCGGCCGGAGCGGATCCAGTTTCTACGCTAGGGAAGCCCCATTACTCTGGGAGGTAGAGTGGCCTTCTCTATTTAGGGAGTGCGCGGGTGACCAGGCTGACGTATTTCGGCTTAGGTAGCCCTTTAGCCATACGGTTCGATTCTTAATGCGGACCCGATCTCTCGGAATGGGCAAGCGGAGAGCGAAGTTGTCTTGGACTATGGGGCTCAGCTTCCTCAACAACAATGCTGCGACAGGAACACCATTCTGACGTATGTGGAGGTGCGTCATCTCTCATCTTGAGAATCAAAACGTCCGAAAGGCCGAATAGGCTAGGTGTGGATGTTAAAGATCCTCATTGTCCTTTTTATGACGACCGAGTATACGGGAAAGCAATGTCCATTACTACCTACTGGAGGTTACTCAAGAAGGCACTGATCAGGTCGCCGTTGCGGCATATCTCTAAGAGATGATTATTTTATTGTTTAACATACTCCGTAATCGAAATTGTACTGAGATTAAGCAACTACTCCAACAATTTAGAAATATTAATGTCAGTTTACGCACTGTAAGTCAAAGACTCTCAGAAGGTGGATTGTGAGAAAGCCTGCCACTGCTCCAGAACTTCTGACAAATCACAGAACAGCTCGAAAGAATTCATA
The DNA here is from genome assembly GCF_000648675.2 of Cimex lectularius. Lineage (NCBI taxonomy): Eukaryota > Metazoa > Arthropoda > Insecta > Hemiptera > Cimicidae > Cimex > Cimex lectularius. The sequence continues at coordinate 50,879 of NW_019392674.1, read as the reverse complement.
TAATTGGTCTAAATCTATTGGATTAAATGATGTGATCTATATATCGATATATCCCGCAACATCTTAGGTCCGGACAAGCTATGAAGGTAGTGTTTTTATAGTTTGGGCATGCAAATCTATGAAAGGTCGCACAAACTTCACCTTCATCGAGGGTTCGTAACAGCTGCGCGATACATTGAAGAAAAAAGTTGTTCCTTACATGCCACTAATTGGCGACGGTTTGATTTTTATGCTTTGCAATGATAGGATCACACAATGACAATTTTAAACTATGACTTAATTCCAATTCAATGTTTGGAGTGGCCAGCATATAACACGGACTTAAACCGTACAGAACACGAGGACGAGTTGTGAAAAAGGGTAAAATTCGCGCAGTGATGCCATAGAATTTGCACGAATTGAGAATGGCGTTGTTACAGTCGTATGAAAATATCCCACAACACTGCATTCGAAACTTCATAAAATCAATGCCACGACGAAAAAAAGCTATGATCAACGAAAGAGGAGGAATTGAATATTTTCTATATTGTTTCCATAACAACGTTTTTGGTAAAATTGTTTTACTCAGTTTAATTTTTGCTATTTCATTTAGTTATATCTTATCCTTAAAAATATCTCGTAAACAACAAAAAATAAAAAAATCACGATTGCAAGTATATCCTAAAAATGTCTGGCCACTTCTTTTCCTCTCAGACTATGTCATATTTAAGTTTTATTAAATTCTGTATTCCATGCTTTCCTTTGACTTTATAACATCAATCGATAACAAAACGTGGAAAGCGAAATCCAAATTAAAAAAGTTTGTTAAAAAGTGGCAATTATAAAAAAGCAAAATATTCCATTAAAGAGACATCGATAATACTAAGTTATGCTTTGCCTCTCCGTTTTTTTCGCTCGGGTACCCCGGGTGGATCTGCGTCAACTCAAAAATCCGTCGTTTTACGCATTGTGGGCACATTGTTCTCGAAATAGATTGACGAACACACACGGCACAGCCCTATTTATTTTTCTCTAGTCTAGTTAATACGAAATTATCGGTTTATTTTTAATCAAAAAAAGTGGAAAACGATCCAATTACATTCAATTAGTCGCGGATGAGGGGCGAATATTTCACGGCCCTGCCCGTGGAAAACTTTCTTCGCCAATATTCAGATGGGAGGCAATTTTCATAGAAATATGGGCAAACTTACACGAGCCACATGTTCCACATCAAAAAATTAATTGTTAGGTTCTTGATTACACATTTAAATTTAATGGACAACAACAAACTAAATTTAATATAAAATCAATTTAAAATAATGAAAATGATCAAAATTTAAAGAAAAGAGAAAATAATTATCTATTATTGTATCAAAATACTTAGAGCATTAAATAAACTTATGAATGTAATTAATTAAAAAACAACCCTCTCTCCTCCATCTCACACTCCCTCACCCTCACCCTCTCCAACTCTTTCTTTGTTACTTATATATATATATATATATATATATATATATATATCTGTGATCTACACTATGATTCTAGAATTTATGTCAAATACTACAATTTATCCATTTTAAAAGTTGATGATTTGTTAAAACCCTAAATCCTGATTATTTTCCATGGCATAATAACAATTAAAAAAACAGTATATCTATTTTATATTGTTTCTTGCAGTAAAGTAAAAAAACTGCTTTTACATGTCCCCAAAGCCCAATTAAAAATGCCATTGTGTCGTTCATACTGTTTTTATAATTCATTCTTTCCTAAATCTATAAAATTTCAAAAAAAACATTGTCTAATGTTTTAAAATCATGTAAATCTAAGGATATTTATTTTAGAAAAACATCTAAAAGCTTTTCTCTCATCAGATTATGTCGAATCAAATATTCAAACTGTGCGACAATCAATATCATTAAAAAATATACATTTGTAGACAGTAAAAAAAATTGTATTTGTATTATACGTGTTTTGTATTTTGAATTATTCAAACTTTATTTGTCTGTACGAATGCTCTTTAATTATAATAAACGTCCATGAGACCAAATATTGCGAGCTTTTATAAGTAAAATGTTCAATTCAATTCTCCGTATCACTCTCTCTCTCTCTTTCTCTCCCTCCCGCCCTCGCGCTCTCTTTCTCTCTCTCTCACTCTCTCTCTCACTCTCTCTCTCTCTCTCTCTCTCTCTCTCTCTCTCTCTCTCTCTTTCCATCTTCTCTTTATATTATATATCTATTCCATATCTCTCTATCTCTAATTTTGTCTCTCTCTATCTCTATTTCCATCTCTCTCTCTCTCTCTATTTTTATCTCTATATCTCTATTTCCATCTCTCTCTATCTCTATCTCTTTATCTATCTATCTATGTATCTATCTATCTATCTACCAACCTACCTATCTATCTATCTCTATCTCTATCTCTAACTCTATCCCTATCTCTTAATTATCGTTCGCGGTATAAATTTTTCGACATTAAAAAAAAACATATTCATTCATGATTCATTCTTTGCCAATTACTTACTTCTTAATATGTCTTTCCTTTTTTAATTAACAACGTGATATACTTGGCAGGCAAAAAATATGGGTATACAATCATTCTATTTATTAATTATAAAAAGGTCATCATAAGATATCTTTATTACAAGTGTTAGTAAATGAGTCACTCAATCTCTTCAAGTGGTTTAAAAGTTCAAGAGACCTAACTTTGTGCGATTAAAAAATGAGCTCAATCACTCTCTCACTCAATCAAGTTTGTGTCTGTTTATTTCTCCCAATATATCAATCACTTTTGTGTGTGATTCATAATCCATTTACTTCTAAACATAAATAACAAGTATAAAGTAATTTTGGCATCCTTTAACAATAAATTAAATATAATTACAATACTCATTTTAATTGTACTCTCTCTCTCTCTCTTTCTCTTTCTCTCTCTCAAATACGATGTATAATTCGCATTTAGTATATATGTATATATATATAAAGTGGAAGGTTTATGGGCCGACAAACAGCTGAGGTCATCGCCGGCCCTCCGCATGTATTCCTTCTCTTTCCTGTCTTTCTCGCGTATTTTGTATTGAACTGCAGCCATTTGAGCATCTCGATCTGGTTACTGACTCTCTGCTTTTACTTGTATATTACGTCGTTATTTTAAAAAGCTAGCCTCTTGTTAGTACCTCAGGTTGTCAATTTAAGAATTGATACACAACATACAATACATAACATATACATCGCCACAAACATAGAAGTCTGGTCACATTCACTCCCCCAGAGTACTCGATATTCCTCGGGGCGGGGTTGAACCCACTCCATTCGCGCTAATAACTTACTTTTACTCTCCAGACGTCACACACTCACCCCAGAGTACTCGATATTCCTCGGGGCGAGGTAAATAACCCCTTCCTTTCATGCTTAAATTACATTCATTCCAACAGAGTAAAATATAAACAACATACAATACTAACAGAAAAGTCTGGTCACATTCACTCACCCCAGAGTACTCGATATTCCTCGGGGCGGGGTAAATAACCCCTTCCTTTCACGCAAATAAATTACATTCAATATATATGTAATATTATAAAAGTGATTGAGAGGATATCCAAAAAAAAGCTCTTTTTATGGGTCAGGTATGTATAATTATATAATTAATCTAAAATTCCTATTAAATAAAATATTATTTTGTTTATTTAAACGATGGAATCATTATCGACCGTTTTTTCGTTTTCTAATTTTTATATTGCTACTATGATTAGTATTAGGTATAATTTTATTTCTTTTGTCCACTACTACTATATGTCGTTTTACTTTATTATATATAATCATTACAGTTTTGAATTATATGCAATAAAACAAAAAAACAATCAACATTTTGTAAAATTCTGGGTCTCGAATGGTTTGTTTGTGTACTTTTTTTTTTTTTTTTTAGAACAATGCCGAAGAGAAAGGTTATTCCATGTTTGGTGAGGCTGTATACTTCTCGGCGAAACTAGATCGGCCACTTACTTAGGCAATTGTGAAGGCGCCAATAATGGAAGTTCTGAAAAGGGGAAATTCCAGGGAAATACTTATATCCATGGAGATTAGAGAGTTGTCTCATAAAAGGAGTCTTTTAGCCTTTTTTACATCCTCTAAAGATACTCTGTCCGATGCGGGCTTGAATCTGAGAAATTAATTTATTACAATAATTTGCTACTGTGTCGATTTGGAATCGATTATTGATGAATGAGAACCAGGAGATCAACAAAAGGCGTTTGTACAATCCATGTCATAAAATTTGATATTTTCGATTTGGTTCAACCCTCGAACAAAGACATTCCCATATATCGTTTTAAAATTATTGAAAATCATTGAGAAGATTTAGACAATCATTTGTAATTTTTTTACCACTTTTATAACTTGAACACTTTATAATAATTATATCATTGGGATACTGTTAATACGAACTTAAACATTAATTTTTAAATTTTTAATTTATTGTTTTATATTTTTTTAATGGTCATTCCAATGGTAACAGATATACTTTAAATTTTAACTTCCGAAAAATTACATTTTATTTTACCTGTACCCACAATCCCGCTCGTTCACCCAAAACAAGTATCACGCTACGGCCACTGATCACCTCATTTCATACAATTAATTATTTCTCCCTTCTAGACAATATACTTAATTAAGTATTAATTAAATAAAACACTGTAAGCGCTCTAGCGCAGGAAGTGATATTGTAAAAGAATCAATCCCCCAAAAATAAATTTTTTCAGAATCATCCCAATGAATATGAAAAGTGGTGGCCACACACATCCATGATCCAAGTTTGTGAAAAAAATGACAATGCCTCATATAACAAAACACAAATTGAGAAATTGAACGATAGATTAATTGTTATCCATATGTTTTATGTTCAATATATTTTAATAGACAGAGAGAAAGAAAAAAGAAAGAGTGAAAGAAGAGAGAAAAACAACGTGAGAGAATGACATTGAGAGAGAAAGAGAGAGAGAACGGAAGGGGAAGAAGAGATAGAGAGAAAAGAAGAAAGTGAAAACGGGAACGAGAAACAAGGAGTGATCAATAAGTAAATAGATATTTAGAGATAGTGAGATATATAAGAAGAGATAGATAGTGAGGGGAGAGAGGGAGACAGAAAGAGAATTAGAAAGAGAGAGAAAGGGTGAAAAAGAGCGGGTGAAATAGTTGAAAGATAGAGAATGAAGGTTAGATAAATAATTATATAGATATATATCTTGAAAGAGAGAGAGAGAGACAGACAGAGAGAGACAGAGAGACAATTAAAATGAGTTGTATAACATTGTTAAAGGACGCCAAAATTAGTTTATACTTGTTATTTATGTTTAGAAGTAAATGGATTATGAATCACACACAAAAGTGATTGATATATTGGGAGAAATTAACAGACACAAACTTAATTGAGTGAGAGAGTGATTGAGCACATTTTTTAATCGCAGAAAGTTAGTTCTCTTGAACTTTTAAACCACTTGAGTGAGAACAGAAGAGATTGAGTGACATATTTGCTAACACTTGTAATAAAGATATCTTATGATGACGTTTTTATAATTAATAAATTGGAGGATTTTATACCTATACTTTTTGCCTGCCAACGTTGTTAATTAAAAAAGGAAAGACATATTAAGAAGTAATCAATTGGCAAAGAATGAATCATGAATCAATAGAGAGAGAGAGCGAGAGGGAGAGGAAGAAATTTGTATATTTTGTTATTCATTTTTCTTATTTGTTATACATTTCGTTTAGCTTTTGTTTTTAATTGCTACAGATTTAAATTAACGATTGTATTATGGTATGTACCATTGTATTGTACCAAACCATACCATACTTATAGAGATAGATTATTATTTTAATCATTTTTTTAATCACACATTTAGATTCTTTTGTCTTGTTTTACGACTAACCTTGTATGATTGATTTGTTGTTGTTATGTTTTGCATTTTTGTACGCAGAATAAACTATATTTGCTATTTTCATTAATCGTAATGATGAATGAAATCTGAATTTTTATCATATTTATTTTTCTATTCATGTCTTCTTACTCTGAATGTTTTTTACTTCTTAATAGTATATACCGATTTTTCTAAAACAACCCACCAATTGCCATCAAATAAGTAATAAGATATAATAATTAGAAAGTATAAAGCACAAACACATATGATGAGTGGTCGAAAGAGAGAGAGAGAGAGAGAGAGAGAGAGAGAGAGAGAGAGAGAGAGAGAGACAGACAGACAGACAGACAGACAGACAGACAGACAAACAGATAGACAGACAGACAGACAGACAGACAGACAGACAGTCAGACAGACAGACAGACAGATAGACAGACAAACAGGCAGACAGACAGACAGACAGACAGACAGACAGACAGTCAGACAGACAGACAGACAGATAGACAGACAAACAGGCAGACAGACACAGACAGACAGACAGACAGACAGTCAGACAGACAGACAGACAGATAGACAGACAAACAGGCAGACAGACAGACAGGCAGTCAGAGAGAGAGAGAGAGAGAGAGAGAGAGAGAGAGTGATAGTTTGAGTGAGAGATAGACTCTATACAAATGTTTTATCATTCAAAAAGAAATTGATGTAGGAAAATGAAATATTAATAAAAATATGTAGATTTGTCAGTGTGCAGCAAGCTAAAAAATATTTATTGTTAATAATTTCAGTTTGAGACAAAGGCCTAACTGATTCTCCTTATTTTGTATAATCGTGCCATGGGAATGGGAATTACTCTGGCCTAAAAAATTGAAAATAAGTCAAAGTAAGAAACTTAATTTACAAATTAGAGAAAACGTGTATAAAACCGGTTAATTAAGATGTCTAAATCGTTAATCCATCGAAGTGACTATATTTAGGGGTCATAGAAGAATTGTGCGTTCGGTTCGTGTAATTATTGTAGTTTGGAAACAGTGAAAACGCCCTTGAGATGATCACAGTCGGAATGTCACCAGTGGGAGTTCCTACCAAAAGTAAATTGCAGTGCACACTTTTCACCACAATCAAAAGAGGAAAGCGTGTTTTCTGAAAGTGACGATAAGAAGAGTGGAAATAACGTTGCAAATAGAGACATTGGTGATCTAGTTCAGGACGAAGGGAAGCACGGGCGGGAGTGGGGCGTTGAGAAGTATAAAAGCTCGAGCGAAGAGGGTGGATGGACCAGACCTTGACCGTAACCGTAACCGTAATAGTATCGTTTCCACGGAGTCGACCATGTCCAGAGTGTTTCTCTTGCTCGTGGGCCTGTGTGCCTTCGCGTCGGCCCAGGACGAAATGAAGCTCGTTCTCAGAGTTTTCGAGGAGTGTTCGGGGCCCGGTGTCGAGGCGAGTCCCTGCCTCAAAATGAAGCTCATATCCGCCCTTGACAGGGCGTCCAGGGCCAGGGATCTGGAGATCCTGGACGGCGTCCATCTCATCGGGGAGGAACAACAGGAAAACAACGCCGTAAGCGAGCCTGAACTCGAAGCATCGCTACCCAGATCTTTGGACGACAAGGAAAACGCCCTTGACGACATCATCCTGGACAAAGTAACAAAATTCGTGCAGAGTAGGTCCCTCCAATTTAAACTGACCAACCTCAGCGAAATCCCAAGGAGCCTCGGAATGGAGGAAGGTAATCACCAAATTAACTTTCTGTTGTTGTACTTTTTTCTCTATCGACACACTACTTACCCAATATTTGCTATTGCATGTACATGACATTTCTAAAAACCTCAAACTTCTCTTTGATAAATGATTAACTCTTATATACTTTGCTAATTAATTGCTCATTATTTATCGTTTAAATTTACTATCATCTATCAACAAAGTCGTCCTTAATATAACATAAATAAACAAAATAGCTTAGTCATGTTAATATTCAAATATATCGAACCACATAAGACAAAGGTTTCTTAAATAAAAATATTAAACTAATACATTTAAAATATTAGAGACAAATAATTTTAATCAAATTATTTTAGAAATCGATAGAATAAAAAACATTACACTCATATTTGTCAAAATTTGGAAAAATCCTCACGCCTATTGAGTTGCATGTTTATGAAATCACATAAAAGCATGGTATATGGTAAACATATATTCATATTTTATTAGTTTCAAACTAATTTATTTTTTAATAAATCAAACAATAATTGATCATTTGCCAATGACTTGACTCATGGATGGCATGTAACATCATGTATGTTTGGCGTTTTTTACATACAACTATATTCATATTATCTATTGTAGTTGTAATAGTTTTATCCTTAAAACATATTATTTTAAAGTCGAAAAAATGGCCTAGTGTACTTAGGTTTTTTTTTCCTATTGGACCTATCGGAAGGATTGTTCATGTACTTATGCAAATTAACTTTTATTTTCTCATCAAATCCTAAAGTTCTTATAATATATAAAATTCAAGGAGGACAAGCTGACCCTCTAAGCATTGCATTATAAAAAAAGAATGTTGGAATATTAATTTTAATATGACATTTGAATAGTTTCACGACAGAAATCGTGAAAAACGGTTCTTGCTTATTTGTCAAAAAAATTTGAAATATTGATTATTATCTATTAAAATTGTGTATTTATAATGATTATCAAATTTAGGCATGCCTAACAGGAACAAACTAATGATAATAGAAAATTGGCAATTTAAAATTTTCACTTGTGGAATATAAAACTCTACTTTTTTTAAGATGAATTTTATTTATACTACGTTTTGCTGCACATTGATAAAAATCAAATCACTTGCTCTTAATCTATTTTTGTTTCGAATTTAATAAAAATATGTTACGATGAGCTAGATTATCGACCTGCTGAAAACATGAAGTTTTTTCGGAGGATCTACGGATCACGGTCCTGTGTTGACCTCTTCCGTAGATCCTTCGAAAAAACTTCAAAAATATGTTAATATAAATTTTTTGACTGTGTTACTTAAAAGTTACTATTTGAAAAGTTGGAAAGAGGCATAACAAAAATTGCAAGAATAGTCTCAAAGACATTTTTCCAAACGGCGAAAGCTCGTTTAACTGGCCAAAAATAAGATATGTATATACCTACATATTCAATGTTATTTATATATACATATCTTATGTTATATACATATTGATATGTTATATCAATGTTATTATTGATCTTAATAAAAAGCAAAAAATGGATAATTGTGTCACATCTGTTTGAAAATACGGCTAGTGATTAAAGTTTGGCGACTATTTTTCGGACTTTCACTCGCGTATTATCCCTCCCCGATGTGCTGACCCTACCCCGTTATGATGCTGGGTATCTCCTTACGCCATATGCCCAGTAGACGTCGCTTCCCAACAAAGGGTTTGGCTCCAACGGGGTCAGTCGACATCTAGGTAATTCCAGCCCCAACGATGCAAACTATAATCTAGACTCTAAAACTAACTAATATCAATAATACAGTCACACAAGTAAATACATTCAAACATGGCACTCATTTTGATTAATCGGTGTATTCGGTATTCCATCGACCTGCATTCAATATCAATAATCTTATCTAAATTAGGATCGATTCTCGACCGTAAGCATACCCACTGCTGGAGGGGCGATTGTAACGATATAATTCAACATCCCCCCTCTACACTCACTCTAATAAATACACGCACTCAAATAAAACACATAAGAAAAAACTACATAAAATTTAAAAAAAACCACGTCCTCCAAAAAGCAGAATAGGGGACCCAGAAATTCGCTACTGTGCCCGAGAACACTTCTGAAATTTGGCGGCAGGCCTACACGCTCCCTACAAAGAGCCAAGGCATGTCCAATCATCTATTATGTGAGAAAGATCGAGAAGCCTTTCTCTGCATAAAACGCACGTGATAACCATTGTTAACAGTAAGAATAAAAAAAATATGGAATTTTAAGTGAAATATATAAAATACATTTAAAAAAACGTAATGAGCGCGAAAGTGGCAAAAGAGAGTCGGGTCTGTTATTTATTGCCCACGCGTCTTCATATAAACTAAGACTTTAAATCTCCAGAAGGTGGCGAAATGTCATTCAGGGCGAATATCATATAAACAGATAAAGACGAAACGAGCAAGGTTGCCAAATTGGGAAAGAAAAGAACCGTTTCCGGGAGAAAGACCGACCCGATAAATTAAGAGCACACATGGAATTCTGCACGACTTATTTCTCCTCTCGGTAATTACTGTAGCCAACCTAGGTCAATTTCATGTTTTTCGAAATGGTTTGACTAGCTGAACAACTTTCCCGGGCTCCAAATCGGGTCATCCAATTAGTATTTGAGTTTTGGTCGTAGGCAATTATTCCAAATCGTATGATAAATTTTCTTTTCCTAACGAGAGCGGCTTTGACTGAAATACAGCAATAAAAGTCAACTTTTAGTAATTCCTGTCTTAGCGTGAAGATTTCGATGAAATAATAGAGTGAAAGGGTGTAAATTTATTTTATCAATTATTAATTACAACATTACGTCTAGTGTGGAAAAATTCATACTCAATATTTTGTTTTTATCTTATCAACGTTATCAATTTAGCAATCATAATTGGCCTACTAATTATTTAAATTATATATTTTTTATCCAAGGTGGTGGTTGAGATGAAAAAGCTAGTATCACGAGTGGGAATCGAACTCACGACCCTCGGCTCAATACGCAGCTGCTCTAACCACTTGAGATATCTTGACTTCGATCCACTCGAACACCAACTCCTCACCTAAACCTTCAAACTTTCAGATTTCTCTCTTTTTTTAACATGGCAAAACGAGGGGAAATTCGAAAGATAGGTTGAGATGAACAGTTGGTGTCGGAGTAGGTCGAACTCACGACACCTCAAGTCGGTTAGAGCAGCTGCGTATCGAGCCGAAGGTCGGGAGTTCGAGTCCCGCTCGTGACACTAGCTTTTTCATCTCAACCAAGACCTTAAATAAAAAGTGTAATTAATTTAAATAGTTAACAACATTAAAAATCATTTAATATTTTGAATACAATGATTTAATAATTAACAAAAAATGACTAAACTAGTCAAAATATTATTTACTTATAATAAAAAAATTTTAAGTCCAGTCCAACTTAAAATTTTAGTAATCCTTTTCTCCCAGTTAATATACTATTATAAATTAATTTTACTTTTATCTAGTAAAAGTATGTCCATCTATAAATTTAAGAAGGATTTTCGGAATGGGCTGTAGAAATTTGTTACGTAGTTCGTTTCCAATTTTGTAAGGGAGAATGATCAAAGCTGACAAAAGTAAAAAAATATTCACTTGCATACGTCATTGCTTAAGTCGTCGTGAAAGAAGCGAAAACAGATCAGAGATTAAGAAAAAAACAGCAACTGAAAACTTAGATGATTGAAAACGTGGATATTCTGGAGCTGCAATGTTAAATAAAAGCATTTAGAAATCATAACTAACATAAAAATCAATATAAAATTTGTACAAAAAATACAACTCTTTTATTTTTATTATCTGATCACAAAAAGTTTAATTAAAATAAATTTAGTTGATTTATCGAAACTGTCAAACGGTTGTGTTATTGTTCGCGGATAGGAAAATTTAAAAAAAAATTGTAAGTACAGTCTGAAGTTTCACTCAGTTCGCCTCAAGGTTTCGTTTTCATTTGTGATTTTTTGTTAAAAGCAATTTATACATAAAACCCGATTGAAGTTCGAAAGCAACCTTTATTCTCCATTTTCTCCCAGATGTGTCGACAAGCAGTTTCACCTTCAGATTGCGCGTCATGTCCAACATATCGCTCAAAGAAAGTTTTTATTTTACAAACGCCACGCCTTTCCAGAGGCCGGGACCTGATTTTAAAATTGACTTAGCCGCCCACGGGTGCGACGTTGAAAAGAGTGGACCCATCCATCAACCTGTAAGTAAACCGACGCAGTACGATTCCAGGAAGGGGCCAGTGGAAAATATGGAATAACGGGAATATCGACATATGATTTGTCAAATGGGTCAATTTTTATTGGACTTGAGAATCCCCATTAAATAATTATTAACCAAAACCACACTTGGAAACAAGGCGCGTGAAAACCCCGATTATCAGGTCAATATTAAAAACAATAGTATACAATTCAGAAAGCTGCTTAATTATTAATAAAATTCCCAGATCCACGATTTCTAGAGCGTTGAGGTTTCTTAGAGCAGAGAAATGTGTACTCCCATTCTTTTTTTATATTTTTTTTTAATGAACGATCTTTTCATTTTCCATTTGAATAAATAAATTATTCATTTGTAACCTTAGTATTAATTATATTTCCGCCTTACTAATAAATCATCACCATCAACTGATTAAACTATGAAAAAGAGAAGTTTATTTTATTGTTTGTTCTGCTTTAAATTATACGATTTGTAATATGCAGTACAAATAGCTGGAAAATTGGCCAAAGGTACAAATGTAAAATAAAATCGATTTTTTAAAGCAAATTCCCTTCACGATTTACGATTATCATGTTGATTAGTTCTAATAAACATGTTAATAGAAAAGATACAAAATTTACGTTGAAATGTTAAGAATATCATGTTGATTAGTTCTAACAAACATGTTAATAGAAAAGGTATAAAATTTACGTTCAAATGTTAGGAATGTCGTGTTGATTAGTTGTAATAAATATTTTAACTGAAAAAGTACAAAATTTACGTTGAAATTTTAGGAATATCGTGTCGATTAGGTGTAATAAATATGTTAAAGAAAAAGTATAAAATTTACGTTGAAATGTTAGGAATATCGTGTTGATTAGTTGTAATATATATTTTAACTGAAAAAGTACAAATTTTACGTTGAAATGTTAGCAATATCGTGTTGATTAGTTGTAATAAATGTGTTAACAGAAAAGGTACAAAATTTACGTTGAAATGTTAGGAATATCGCATTGATTAGCTGTAATAAATATGTTAAAAGAAAAGGTACAAAATTTATGTTGATAGGAATATCGTGTTGATTAGTTGCAATAAATATTTTAACTGAAAAAGTACAAAATTTACGTTGAAATGATAGGAATATCGTGTTGATTAGTTGCACTAAATATTTTAACTGAAAAAGTACAAAATTTACGTTGAAATGTTAGGAATATCGTATTGATTATCCGTAATAAATATGTTAAAAGAAAAGGTACAAAATTTACGTTGAAATGATAGGAATATCGTGTTGGTTAGTTGTAATAAATGTGTTAACAGAAAAGGTACAAAATTTATGTTGAAATGTTAGGAATATCGTGTTGATTATCTAACAAAAAGAAAAAAATAATCTTTAATCTTAAAACCCCGTGTGGAAAAAAACACTCCATAAAAGAGCCGTATCTAGACTTGTGCTCAACAGAAAATAAAAGAGCAATTACAATTACAAAGTTATAGTTATAAAGTGCTGGATAGAGTGAGAAAGGGAATTCCAGAGGTTGAATGAACGGATGAAGAAGGAACGAAAGCCGTAGTTCTGTGTTTATGAGGATCTGATGAGCTAGAACGAATATGGCGGTATTGTACTGAAGACCTAAAGGTTAAGAGATCATCTATATAAGGAGGGGAATAAGAAGATACTGTATGGTAAAGGAAGGAGTCAAGGAAGTAGAGCTTGGACAGGGTTACCTGCTTTGAGCCAAAGTACATATCAGTCGCGTGGGACCTCCGTGGTAAGGCGGAAAAAAAGTACAAAAAAATTAAGTGCTTAAGTCTTACAGCTCCCCAGTGTACATTACACATCCATAGTCGAAGTGTGGGAAAATAAGAGAGAAAACAAGAAGTTTATGGGCACCGATGGGAAGAAGGTGGACGGAATTGACGGAGGGTGGAAAAGCAGCCGCGGGAGATCTGGGAATTATGAGGTTTTCAAGATAATATCTAGTCAAGTACAATGCCAAGGTTCTTGACAGTGGGTCAGAAACAAGTAGAGTGATTGTTAAAAAAAAATATTTTACTGTTTTTGGATTTGGATTGATAAAAGCTCAAACTTGAACATGTATGTACATCTACCGGCCATTCTAGCTTTTATAGATTACAATAAATTGGCGGTAGCCCTCGGATGTTGGAAGTCTGGGAACAGATCTCGGTCTTATCGGACCAGCATCAAAGTTGGGCTCCGAATTCTGTCAACAGCTGGGTCGATTCAGCACTGACTAGTTCCTATTCTTAAATGCATAACATTTACATAACATTCACTCAATTAGGGTTATGAAGTCCTCCAATCCTGCATCACCCTTTGTATTAAAAACTACTCTAATTGATCGATGGGGATCTCATCGCCATCGACTCTTTCGTACTACACATGAATACATTTCGCACTCAATACACTCTAGGGACACAAAACTGTCAGTACTATATACAATAAAACAGCCCTTTTTTTCCGCCGTGATACTTGCTGCCGTGCGAATCGGGCGGCATTCCTGCACGCTCCCTATACAAGGCCAAGAAGTTGAACCCTTCAACAGAGGGGTTCAAGAAGCCTTTTTCTACATGCAGGTCACTATATGCAGACCTTATTAACCTGTCAACCTCATCAATTGCCTATCCTTAATTTTAACCCTAATCCTATAATCTTAAATTAAAGGAATACCGATCGACAGTGCTATTGATCTATCCAGCGACGCTGCCGCCTTCTTTTAGTAGTGCTTTTTATTTTTTTACTTTATACCTTTTATAGAAAAATGTAAATTGTTACAATTATTACTGTTCATATAAATTACTATATTATTTTTTTGCTAGACCATACCAATATTTCAACAAACCATCAAATCTGAGGTGATAAAAGTATACTAAAAGATTAATTAAACAGTAGCAAAAAAATATTCAAAAAATAAATTATTTATATGTTTCAACGTAACTAATCTTTAACATTTACAGTTTAAATCAAATTTTTATTTAAAAATCAAATGAATGCTCATTCAATAGGATTTTATCGATGGTTCTTTGCCTCTCTTGGCTGTTTTGGAAACAATAATACATTAAAATTTTTTACTACCATTAATAGTTTCAATTAGAAAGGTGAAAAAGTGATTGGTTTTCTGAGTAATACAATTATAAATTGTGCTAAAATGTTCTTTTCATCTAGCATGATTGCGCCTTTTATCACGGTTGTCCCCTAAAGGCGAAATTACTGAACATTTCACCGTAGAATTGAATCTTGCTCGTAGATTGAAGGCCGTCTTTCATTTTCCCCTTTCGACTACTGTCACCTTCAATTAAAATTAATAATTTTACGACCATTTCTCTTCGCAGGCAACTAGCCATCAATAGTTGTACAATTTCGTTCATATTATAGTTAGACGACCGGGTTTGAGCATTAAATCGGGTCGATTTTCTCCTTGACGGTTCACTATAGAAGCGAGGTTATAAGTCGGCCGATTATTTTTAAAGAGTGTTATATCTCAATTAGTGTCTCGGTTTCGTTTTTTCCCCGCAGCGTGAACAATGTGTACAATGCGGCATGAAAAATCTTCTGCGGGAAGTAACACGTGTGGGAAAAATGAACAAAAGCAAAAACATTTTGCTTGATTTTTTATTAAAACTACAGATCAAACGCAGTTCAAGCCTATCTGACTGAATAGAGATTTTCACTGAAGATGGCGTGAAGCTTAAAAATATTTAAGTGAAACAACAATCAGCGAAAAAGAAAGTAATTTTTTGTTAATCGTCTATCAGTTTAACACAATAATATTTGTTCGAAAACAACGTTATACATAAAAAATCATTTTTTCGATCAATAGATTTATTATTTTGAAGAAACATTAGTAACTGATTCTTGTCAGCCAGCTTTTTTATTTGTCTTGACGATTTATAAATTTTGGACCGGGATGATATGGGAATCAATTTGCTGAAGAACATAACATACAGCGAAACCGCGAGTTGGGTATGTTTTGAGATAAAATAAAAAAAAACATCAACCTTAATCATTTCATCATTAAATTTCTCTGACCCAATGATAGTTCTTGTCAAATTGAAGTTTCAAATTGGTGTTTCAAAAAGAGATTATAAATGTTAATATTCCATGACATATTTTTTTTAAACAGCATGCGTAAAATTTAAATGACACGGTAAAAGTGATTTGTGGTGGCCACAAAGTATCCTGATTGGACGTTAATGGGCCACTTTACTTTCAACTTTTGCGCCACCCGGTCAAACCTCACGATTCTGGAGCGGGATATGCCATGTTTGCGGATTTGAATCCAGGTTCAATGTCTCCAGATCGATCCAAATTCAGATATCCGGTGATCTCTTTTTTCCCCATCTGGGTCAAATCTTCATCGAAAGTCCATATCCACTTAAACTAATTGAGATATAATTGGCGGCTTTTGAATTTTATGCGGTCGCACCAATTTCTCCCCGGTGCCGAAATTATCGATGAAAAATGCAAATACCATTCACATCGGCGGCATGGTTTATAACACAGAGTTAAACGAGGCTGACTGCATTCCGAGATAGACCCTACAAACAGGGAACATGCAATTATCGCCCAGAAAGCTCTGACGACCCGTTTTAACGGTCGCCAATAACACGGGCAAATTTGGGTCGGCCTAATTAACAAGGATCTAGTCCGGGCTTAATCCAATTTCAAAAAACACATACAAAAAAATCAGAGCAGAAGTGAAAAAAATTCGAGTAGGCGTTTTGGCCGGAGGGGTTGGCCTTGATCCACGTTCCAGTTCCATCTTCCGCGCCCCACCTGGAAACTTGGAAAGTACCTCTCATTAGTCATCTATTAACTTGCCTACGGAAAAAAATAAATAGCTTTACCACTTTCAACTTTCATCTTTCATAATTGTAATTTGTTTGTAAAGGAAGTTAATGTGTGAATTTGTATCCTTCGGAGTAAACATGCAGTAAATTGAACTTCGGACCATTTCTGTTATTTCTATGGCCTACAAACTATTTATACATATTTTTAACTATAATAGTATCATCCATCATAATTACATTTTAGTTAAATTATGAAATACTTAAAAATATAATTAAAGTAAATATAACACTTTTTAACCAGTTTTTAAGCTAAATGAAACACTGATTGTTGTCAGCTACAACAATTCGACTATGATTAAGTTAACCCATTTGTTGTTGCACGGATGTAGATCCTTGCATATTAATGACTAGCTTAATCATAGACGAATTGTTCCAGCTGGCAACAGTCAGTAAATCGAATGTAACAACATTTTTTTAACCAGTTTTTAAAGTAAATGAAACAATGATTGTTGCCAGCTAGAACAATTCGTCTATGATTAAGTTAACCCATTTGTTGTTGTACGGATGTAGATCCTTGGGAATAATGGCTAGCTTAATCATAGACGAATTGTTCCAGCTGGCAACAGTCAGTAAAATAAATATATTAACATTTTTTTAAACCAGTTTTTAAAGTAAATGAACCAATGATTGTTGCCAGCTAGAACAATTCGTCTATGATTAATCTAACCTATTTGTTGTTGCAAGAATGTTGATCCTTGCATATTAATGGCTAGCTTAATCATAGACGAATTGTTCCAGCTGGCAACAGTCAGTAAAATAAATATATTAACATTTTTTTTTAAACCAGTTTTTAAAGTAAATGAAAGAATGATTGTTGCCAGCTAGAACAATTCGTCTATGATTAAGTTAACCCATTTGTTTTTGCACGGATGTAGATCCTTGGGATTAATGGCTAGCTTAATCATAGACGAATTGTTCCAGCTGGCAACAGTCAGTAAATCGAATGTAACAACATTTTTAACCAGTTTTTAAAGTAAATGAAACACTGACTGTGGACCGTTATAACTGAATATACAATAGTCCAACGAAAAGATATGTAACGATACTAATGCTATATCAGAAGGTCAGAATAGTTTTCCTGGTAACTTCCTCTCTCTATTAGAGTTGTTATTTATTTTTTATGAATTATTCTTTTTGGATTGCAGCTCGTCGTAAGAAGAAAGGTGGCGGAATCATTCTCTTGTTGCTCATGATGGTCGGCTCCATGGTCAAGCTCAAGCTCGGTGCTCTTGCCGTCCTCGCCGGAAAAGCTCTCATCATCGCCAAGCTCGCCCTCGCCCTCGCAGCCATCATCGGACTGAAAAAACTTCTCAGCCACCACGACGACCACCACGACTACCAGGTGGTACAGGTACCTCACCACGGTCACCACAGGAGATCCGTCGACTTACCCTACAGGGCATACGCACCCAAGGAAGAATAGGGTGCAAAGATCGTCGTTTCATCCCGTGTATATTTCTCTCCCTAATTTATCCACCAACTATTTATTATCCATTATTTATTAATAAATTATTATTTTCATAACAAAAAAACTTTTGTGTTTCTATTCGCCCAGCAATCAAAATATCGATCATGTTCTTGTGATCCCGGGTAAGAAAACCGGTGACCTACTTTTCCTTCAATTACCTGTTGATATCTGACCGAAAGGTCACCAAAGGGGTTAGAAGGGGGGTGGAATGCACTGGTAATAAGTTTTGTTACCCTGAGCTTTGCGCTTCAGTGTACAATTAGCGTTCAACCTGTGCAGTGGTTAGGATTCCCAAGCAAAAAATGGATTTCCTGCAAGGATGGAAGGATAAACAAACGGTAACTTTATATATCAAACATAGTAAACATTAGAATAAATAATAATAATAAGGACTAGAATAATAACATGTTAAACAATGTAACTGTTGTTCGTTCTATCAAGGTCGTGGACTGTATATCCATAGATCGCTGGTTCACATCCGGCCCGGAAGACCATTTTGTTGTTATCCCTGATGGTAGTGGTCATAAAAAAGGGGTAACTGACGTCTTTAATGTACTATAATTTTATGATGGAACACAATGAAATTTTCAAGGTCGTGAACCTTGCCAGAGAACAATGATTGACACACTGACTGTTTAAAACTATCCCTGCATCTATGCCACGTGCCACACTGTTACCACGTTGATAGAACGAACAACTTTTATGTAGATTTAAAATTTATATATATATNTATATATATATTGTAAAACAGACTTATAAAATCACTGTCCAATAATAGAAAGTCCAGTTATTTTTATTTGTCATACTAGTATATTAATTTGAACTTTAAAAATATAAAATATCATAAAACGATAAATTATATGAATTATTCTCAAGCGTTACAAGGACTTTTTAAAAAATTATTTATAATATTACATTAGTACATGTAATAAACCATGCAATTGTTCAATGGATCGTGTCGAAATTAAAACAAGCCACCTACCACATAATTACACTTCTAGGCTATAATTTCTAAAATATATCAAATTTTCCACGATCACACATTTACAAAAGTCATAATATTATAACGTATGTTTTTCAACATCCTTTTTTATTGATTCCAGTTTTGCATTAAAAACAATTCAGTTGATTAATCTTTATGTAAGGTATTGGTTGAAATGAAAAAGTTAGTGTGTATTCGAACCCACGATCTTCGTTTTACTTATTACATCCATTATATTTCGTGGCCCGATTGACCTAATAACTTATTCAATTAATTAATCTTTATGTAAGGTATTAGTTAAAATGAAAAAGTTAGTGTCTCGAGCGGGATTCGAACCCACGACCTTCTGCTCAATTCGCCGCTGCTCTACCACTTGAGCTATCGTGACTTCGATCCACTCGGACACGAACTTCCCATCTCAACGTAACTTTCGAATTTTCCCTCCTTTCTGCCATTTGACAAATGTTTAATCTATTCGATTCTCGGCGACAAATGAAAAGCTTTAGTAAAGATATACTTAATTTTCCTTATTAAATCCATTATTAATCGTGGTCCGATTGACCAAATAACTTATTCAATTAATTAATCTTTATGTAAGGTATTGAAATGAATCCAATACCTTGTCAATCAAACCACGAAATGTAATAGTGTTAAAAACAATTATGTTTTAAAATCGCTGTATTGTATTTTTTGTTTCAAATCCAGCAAAAGAATTTTCATAAAAGCTTGTGTAAATAAATTACATCGACTATTCAAGTATTATACTTTCCTCGAGCACTACATTACAAATGAAAATATTACTTAATTTTGTTATTTTAAATTGTTGATCTTTCATAATTTAAGTTGTGAAAGGTTCATACGAATAACCTTCAAATAACTTATTCTGTACTACTTCGATTTTTCGAATCTGAGTTAAATACATCTTGGTTTTTAAGAACATTGCGCTATTTTTTTACTTCATTTATTTACGTACAACTTCATAGTCATCATACACAACCAGCAAATTCTATCTATGTTTTATGAATGTGACATCGGCGTTATAGAGGACGTTACAAATCACCTAAGAGGTCTCTGATTCGTATTCTTTTTAGTCGTCTACATGGTAGTTGCTGAGCATGAATTTTTTTTTTGTTAGTGTAATCTTGCAACTCGTAATAGGCTTTGATAGAGGAAAAAGTTACACATCGTCAGACATTACTACCCCAATATTCATACCCTCCATGTGACGTAACATGGTCGTAATAGACTAATAGCAGTTCAGATTGGTATGCAACCGATTTCAATATTTTAAGTCTACAAACCAAAACACACCGCGGTTTACCCACCAGGAAAGATATGTGACAAACAGAAGATTGTTGTAAAGTTTAATGCTCCAGTACCTCTTGTTATCCGCAATGTCCAGTGAACCACCCGAAACATTAAATGAATACATTTTGAAACATTTCAATTCTACGAGTTCTTGTCCTGCTGAAGACTGCACATTATGCTTTAGAATGATGTAAGTAAAATTAGTTAATAACATGGCTTGGCCAGTCAAATATTTATGTAGTTCGACACAAAGTGAGGTCGAACTACGAAGTTAGGTCGTCAGTAGCTAGTTCGACACAAAGAAGCGTAAAGTGAGGTCGAACTACGAAGTTGGGTCGTATGAAAGTTAGCTCGAACTACGAAGTTGGGTCGTTAGTAGCTAGTTCGGCACAAGGAAGCCTAAAGTGAGGTCGAACTACGAAGTTGGGTCGTCAGTAGCTAGTACGACACAAAGAAGCGTAAAGTGAGGTCGAACTACGAAGTTGGGACGTCAGGAGCTAGTACGACACAAAGAACCGTAAAGTGAGGTTGAACTACGAAGTTTTAACGTAGTCTTTAGGTTGTAAGTAGTCATTAACATAGAGCAGAATCAATACTGGGCTTAGTATGATTCCTTGAGGCCCTTCCTTATCATAATTCTTAAAACGAATTCTGCGCGGGGTCATTACCATATTTTATGTCCACGTTAGTCTCTTATCCTATATATATAATTCTTAAATAGGTAGGCAAACAGATAAATAGGTAATATGGCGGTGTCGTCTGCATGTCGGTGATATGTATTATCATCTATACGACGAACAAGCCGTAAAAATAGAAATGATAGAAATGATAAATGATGGAGTGAGTGTGGTGTTCAATCCTTTTTAAAAAGGTAGTTCCTACTCACAGTAAGTTGTTTTGCAACGATCCGGATTTCGAGCCTTTTAGCTCATCAGGTTGAAGGGCTTCTACAACCACGTCTCTCGACATGAATTGCCAAAGTGAACCCGCTGATACCTCCGCCAACGCGACGTTCCAATTAGCAGCTAATTTGTTTAATGGCACTCAATTTGAACGTGCGAAACGCGGAAATTATAACACAATTTTTTTTTGCATTAAAATTAAGATTTTTGTTTTATTTATTGCTATCTGTACATAATATACATTGAGGAAATAGTTAGTTATAAACTAATCTGACAGACCTGTCAGACCAGGAGGCAGTGGGGAGAGAAACCAACTTTTATTTAATTGGGGGGGGGAGTAAACGTTAATTCGGTGGGTTAGATAGCAGGTCACGAGGCCATCGTCGTTTTAATCGGCGTGAGGATTGTAAGGGTGAGATGTTGAGGAAAGAGTTAGGGCTAGTGGGTTAGGATGGAGGGAGAGTTTAGAGTGAAAAGTGAAGAAGCGTGTATGGATAAGATCTTTTACGAAAGGGATTTTAAGATCTTTATGGATCGTTTGATTTGTGACGTAGAAAGGGGATACGGCGGAGAACTTTAGATTGAAAAGACTGAATCCGTTGGATATTGGATGATTTGGCCCAGTCCCACAGCTCGACTCCGTAGGCCCAAATAGGTCTGATGAGTGTTTTGTAAGCGGTTAGTTTGTTATGTATGCTTAGTTTTGATTTTGGTCCAAGAAGTTGTCTGAGTAATCCATATCTTTTGTTAATTTCTTGCCGTTTTAATCGTGTATGTGGCTTCCAAGTAAGTCTACTATCTAAGTAAAGCCCAAGGTAGCGGACTTGGTTCGATGGTGGTATTATTTTATTGTAAATGTGCACTGGTGGACAGGTTTGTCTTTTGAGCGTAAATGTAACGTGTTGTAAATGTGTAAATGTAACACAAATAAATATTATACTAGTAAATACTTAATATTATTAAATTACTATAAAAATAATAACAATTAAAATAATTAGTTTAATTATTTGGATGTTTGATATTATTTATGTACATATTTAAAATGGGAGGTAGATCAAAATCTGTTATATTATTAATGCATTTATCACCATGTTCAATTTTACATTTTTTAATTTCAAATTTCTCAAACCAATCTAATTCTTTCCCTTTGTTGAAACTATGTAACACTCTTGTATTTAAATTTGAATTGAAATTATGTTTTGTTTCTTTTAGATGGTCCTTAAATTCCGAAAATTTGCTCGATTTAGGCAAGTGTTCTTTTACTCTTGTTTTTATTTCTCTACCGCTTTGTCCTATATATTTAATATCACAATCATTACAATTGAGTTGGTAAACCCCGCTTTTTGCCAAGTTGTCTACTTTGTCTTTAGGTTTTGAGAGGATGTTTTTAAGTGAACCCGTACTTCTAAAAGCTATTCTAAAACCTTCTTGTTTAAAAATTTTACTAACTTTTTGCGATAATTCACCAATGTATGGCAAACAACGGAAACCTACTGATTCATTTGTGGTGGGGTGACTGAGTCCTATTGTTGATTCGTTTAAAGTTAATTTTTTTATTCTTTTAACTAGCAACCTATCAATAAATATTTCTTGATACCCGTTGTTTTTTGCTAAGGTTTTAATAGTTTTTAATTCTTTTTTATAGTTATCAGGTGTTAGCGGAAGTTTTAACATCCGGTCTATGAGCCAAATGAAACCAGCAGCCTTTTGGGACCATGGGTGGGAAGAATCCGCTGGTATCATAGTGTCTGTAGTTGTGGGTTTTCTATATATGTCTATTTCTATTAGGTTGTTTATTATGGACAGTTTTAGGTCTAAAAAGTAAAAATTGTTACAGAAAAAACGGTGCTTCTTAAAGTACAGCTTATTTAGTGTATAGTTTGTTTTAATTTTTATAAAATTTCTTTCGTAATCAGTTTTAATTATTGCAGTTCAAATCGATCACTCGAAAATACCATGAGCTCCGCATATCTTATTTTCTACTTCGTAAGTGACATATTGGAATAACTATTGCGAATAATCTAAGCCAGATCTTTCCCATATGAAAGGTTTCGAAGAAAAGAACATTTCGATTGTTGTTTACAACTGCTAATTATTAATATTCATACTTCTTTACTTTACAATTTAATTATTCTTTGCTATACAATGTCGTAAAATAAAGAAATGTGAATATTTCGCAGAAGGTTTCAGTTAAGCTTTAAAGCGCTGGCTTTGGATTTTCTTTTAGTTAATGTGCGCTAATCCACCTCCTCTTTAGAACCTTTCTTTTTTTAGATTCTTTGGTAGTATGTTTGTAGATTTTCAACACAACGGTTCCATATTTTTTGTTGTTATTAAATAAATAATTTATTGTTTTGCATGTTTACCGACCTGCAGCAAGTTAAGTTTGGGTGATAAGATCTTCTTTAAAGATCTTATGACCTTGAACATAATTAAATTTCATTAATTAATTTTTTTTAAAATATTTATTTATTAATTATTTATTGTCAAAATAATTAAAAGACATGGATCCAACTTTTCTCCAATTTAAAATTATTAACAGCTAAATAAAAAACAAAGAGGCTAACTTCACAAAAATGGTAAATGGATTTTTATTTGGGAAGGTTTGGATTGCTTTTTTAGTAATTAATTTTGCATTACCCACATCATCCTTCACAATCTTATACAAGAGACTTAACTTCACAAAACTCATACCGACCCTGAACAATGAAGATAGAAAACGTCGAAACGTTTTTAGGGTCATATAATAACAACAATGGTATGTAGTTTACAACATAGTTATATTAATGTAAAGCTAATTAAAAAGCATCAACAATTCATGAATTTTAATAAAAATTATTTAATTACAATGGTTTGAAAGAAAATTCAACAAAGATGTAGATATATCGTTCCAATTTTTGTATATGTACCGCCGAAGCGGGTATTTATGGGCATCGGTGGCCGCAACGGTTTAGGCGATGACACGACGCTCATCACTGTAAAGCAAAGGTCCCGGGTTCGAATCCAGTGGCCCTGCATTCGAACACGACATACTTATAAATGTGTTTTTTTAAACATTGTCACCCCCAGTGTGGCTAAAACCTCTGCTGTTGCGAAACCTCCGGTAGTTCCTACGCTAGAGTAGCCCCAATACTCTGGGAGATAGAGTGGCCTTCTCTATCTAGGGAGTGCGCGGGAGACCAGGCTGATGTATTTCGGCTTAGGTTGCCCTATACGCGGGGCATACGATCTGATGCTTAATGCAGACCCAACCTCTCGGAATGGGCAAGCGGGGAGCGAAGTTGTCTTGGACTATGGGGCTCAGCTTCCTCAACAACAATGCTGCGGCAGGAACACCATTCTGTCGTATGTGGAAGTGCGTCAGCTCTCATCTTAAGAATCAAAACGTCCGATAAGGCCGAATAAGCTAGGTGCGGACGTTAAAGGTTCTCATTGTCCTTTTTAGGACGACCGAGTATACGGGAAAGCATGTTGCCAAACCTCGTAAAAAAAGTAGATGTAAATTTTACCCCCCTTTTTGTACCTATAGCACACAGGTGAATCCTATTTCTTCAAGGGACTTGATTAGTAGGCCTGGTTTCAGTGGTTGAATTCCTTCTAAAATTCAAAAGGTGCGTTGAGATGGGAAGTTGTTTGTGTCCGAGTGGATAGAAAGTCACGATAACTCAAGTGGTAGAGCAGCGGCGTACCTAGCCGAAGATCGTGGGTTCGAATCCCGCTCGTGACACTGACTTTTTTATCTCAACTAAAAACCTTAATTAATTGAAATTTTGTATACTGCTACTACTAGTATATAAGCATTTTAAGTTGCGTGGGTGAATGTTTTTAGGAACATAAAATAATCATAAATTAACGTTTAATAGTCTGCCTATCATCCCGTTATAACAAAGGCATAAAAAAACAATCAAATTGTTGATTATTAGAAATGTATACCTCCATCTCTCCCTCTATTGGCCTGTCTATGTTTAAGTCGAATAATTTCTTTAAGAGATACGTAATCAAACTTTTATTCATCAACTTGTACTGCAATTTTGGATGACAAAATAGCAATAGAATCGACCTTACTACTGAATTTATAAAGTACTAGAGGGTCTTCGCCAAAACAAAACTACATAACTTAGGTGCACTTGTACCTCACTGACCGGTTTTCCAAATCGCAGAGGGCAATTCCCTTTTTGCATATTTCCCTATCAATGCTGGTTTTTCTCAGGGTAGCGTTCAGGGCCAAAAATTATATGAGGCATACAAAGCTGACATTCCATCTCCAAACTGCATCACATTTGCAGACCATATAGCAATTCAAGTAACTCCAATCATGTAATTTCCACTCGAAACTTCCAACAACCTCTCACACTGTTACAGTCTCGGTGAAAAAAGTAAATAACAAAATTTAATTCAGACAAATCCACCCACATTATTCACTCATTAAAAAGATCTCCCCACCATTCTACTTAAAAAATAGCCTCCTCTGAACTGCGGACTAGGTACCTCGGACTGTACTTCGACAAATGCTTCACGTAGAATCCTCACACACGACTGAAACGTCGGTGAAACGGAAGTTATGACACGATACAGGGCTTTTGTACGACTTCTTGACAAACGTTCTGAATTACTCAATTCAGGAGTTTTCGTGGTCCGCTTGACCAATTAATATCTTTCAATTAATTAAGGTTTTTAATTGAGATAAAAAAGTCAATGTCACAAGCGGGATTCGGACCCACGACCTTCGGCTAGATACGCCGCTACTCTACCACGTAAACTAGTGAATTAAGTTAAAATGAAGTATTTCTTCACTAAAGCTCCCCGTGGCCATTTCAATTGTCGCCAAGAATCAAATAGATTACACGACATTTGAAAAATGGCAAAAAGGAGGGAAAATTCAAAAGGTGGGGATGGGAAGTTGGTGTCCGAACGGATGGAAGACACGATAGCTCAGGTGGTAGAGTAGTGGCGAATCTAGCCGAAGATCGTGGGTTCGAATCCCGCTCGTGACAATGAATTTTTATCTCAATCCAAAACCTTAATTAGTTCTGAATTACCTCTCAAAAATATAAGGCTGCTTTGCAACTCCATAATTACGCCGAAATGGACTTACAGACTATTGCAGTTCTGCAAACCATTCCAACATCCGCCTGCTCTATCCCTAATCCTACAAAAAATTCTAGATATATGCTTCATTTTCGTATTGAACGTTACTCCATAAACAAATTTAAATCTTCCTTTCGTTGAAGATAAAATCCATTCCCGTTGCCACAAATTTCACAAAATCTTACCGGCTACCGTAAATCAGACCATCAGAAAATTCGCATCCGGACGAATTCCCTCGAACCTCCTCACAGTCTGAGGAAACGATGGCTGCGAGATCTCTTAGGAAGTGGTGGTGATGATAGTGAATGGGATAATAACACAAGTATTAATTAAATAGACAACAGTTTATTAACACTGTATACTACAAATAGGTATTTCCCACACTCTTGTTTTTAATTGTACCTGTTACCTATTAGGAGGTAGTTGAAAAAATATATTATTCAAAATTCAATTTAATGTAATAATTTATGAAAAGTATTCTTTATTTTTTATCGGTCATGATGAATCTGTAAAGAAAATTTAACTTTCTACATGGAGAAAAAAGTTTATTTTTTAACTCTTTTTAGCAGTTAAAAATGTAGTTATTGTAATGGCGCAAACCATAATTCATCCTAAAAAAATCTGTTTAATTTTTGTTGTTGGTTGAATAGTTTTGAACAACCCAGTGGAAATACTGATAAGTAAGTAAAACTTAATGTTAGTTCAACTTAAGTACATCAATGTGTCGCCAGTTGATACGTGATAACATAGTCATATCATATAAATTTAAACCCATTATCAATGCACTATATAAAAATAAAATTACATAATACATCTGACCAGAACTTTGAATTGTTAGTTCAACTCAATGCCGCCAGTGGTCGCTGCAATGGCGAAACAGCCTACACATGCCGCCTAACTTTCGTTTATCGTTCACAGATTGCGGACAAATCCCCCGGCAAGGGTTAATATAATTAATTGAAATTAATTAAATCCTTTATTGAATGTTACTTTCAAATTTGTATTTGATTGTTTTCATATACATTTTGTTTCCAAAATGTATGCATATTGATAGAGGGTAAAAACATTTGTCGCAGAAATATTATATATTACTTTTCTTTTATTATTTGAAGACACATAAAAATTGTTATTAAATGACAAGTTGAATAATTATTAGCTAGATTGCGTGTCATTTTCATAATTTCCTTCAATATAAAATAATTGTGATCAAACAAGATTTGGATAAAAGCCGTTTACGTGTAAGTTGGAAGTTTTAAAAATCTATCAATGCACACAGTTATTAAAAAAATTATATAAAATATATCTTATAAAATAATAAATTATAAAATATATTTCATGATGGGCATATGTAAAATAAAGTATTTCTATCTACACATTTATCTATCCAAAATAATAACGATTTGGAAAAACGATTTCAATATAACTAGATAAAATAGTATGAGTAGAGAGAGAGAGAGAGAGAGAGAGAGAGAGAGAGACTTTTTATATAATAGAAGAAAAAGTATATATACACACATGGACAAAATCCGGTTGTCGGAGGTCGTAGTAGAAATCGCTTCTCGGACTTTTAGCTAAAATCAAAGTGTAGTATCTGTTCTTATCAGCTCAATTTCTGGTTCGACTTACAACTGTTCTGAAATGCTTAAAACGTTAAGTCCTCCGATTAAAAATAAGTTTAGGAATTGTTCGAGGTCATACGAGGAGGCTTATACGAGCATGTATAAATATTGCAAAGTTCAGTTCCTATCAAAATTCTGTTCGTTAGAACAGAAATCGGTATTGCTGTTTTCAAAATAAAGCGAGAATAAGCTGGTCAGCTCTCTCTGGTTCGATGAAATAGGCGAGAAAATTGTATTTTCCATAAGAGATAATTTGTTTTCAAATATTACAAATTTTACATCCATCTAAAAATATGTTACGTCTATACACTAAAACAATGAGTACAAGTTGGACAAAATGTCATTTTTCCGAAAAACATTGATCAGAAATAGTTTTTTGCAAATAACATGAGAAGGGTCACTCCAAATTAAAAAGCCTTTGCACCATTGAATTCAAAGCTTTTTGTTTCATAAGAAATTAGACAAAAAGTTTTCTTTTCTGGTTTTTTTTCTGAAAAACTGAAGTTAAACTCATCCAGTACGAGACCACGCAAGCAGATGGATGTTAAGCCCTCTTGAGTGACATTTAGTAGGTACTATGCACGTAATATATCCACTTCGGCAAGTCAAGAAAAAAATTAAACTCTATTGCCATGAAATTTTGAATACTCCATAATTTCTCTGGGTACTTCAATGTTAACACAATGAAACATCTGTCAAAATTTTTTAACCTTTACCTTGTAATTTTTATTTACGGAAAATAGCCCACAATATTCATATATCGGTTAGTTATTAAACAAATTCACAATTCATATTTTTCAGAATTGATATTTTATCATTAAACCAATCAAACTTTTAACAAATTAATCCACCATCATCCTGTTACGTGTTTTATGCTTGTATAGTATACATCTTAAGTTGTATACACCTTTGTATAAAATGTTTTATAATGCCTAGTGGTAACTAAAAACAAACTGAAATTTATGTACTTCAGGTGGGAGTTATTTACTTTACTAATTAGTATTTAATATAAAAATAACTAGACAGATACTGTTCTCTATTGAAAGTAGGTTCATATTATTAAGAATCGTATGGTTGTCGAACAAACTTTATTTCCAAGTTCAATAGTTACAATACAAGTTCCATAGCAAAAAATTAATCTGCACTTTCTCTAACATTTGTATATGTTAATTAAAATTTGGTGGTCTTATGTTGCTTATTAATTTCAATAATGAACTATCAACTGTGCAATATAGTGATTAAAATACTTTTTTTTTGTTACAGTTTGCTCATTTTCTTAAAATATATACGACTTTTCTTATCCTTTAAGTCTCAATAAAAAACGGTGTTGATAAATCAATTTTCTCTCAAAGAAATCACCTTAATCACTAAATTTCTCTATTTTGCTGTCATTAATTGAATAACTTAATTAATTTCAAAGTTACTTTTAGTGATTACATTCACGGATTTTAAATACTTATTTAAAAGACACCAAAGAACAAAACAATATATGCCATTTCGCAGTGATCTAGAAATCTCATGGGGTTGCCTCCTTTTCTCCATTTAATTTCAGTTTTATAATATCTGTTATTTGTGTATTTGTGGTTGAATTAAGTTAGATATAAAACTTAAAATAAAAAGAAATATAAATCTATGCAAGTTTATGAAATAAACTGCCAAAACATCGCTAAAATAAAAAATAGTATTTACAAAACTGTTTAAATTTGCCCTACAATGAACAAAAATATAATAGACAACCTTAAATGTTTATTTGAGAAACGTTGAGTGTTGTTTGTTGTCATTATTTAAAAATTTGCAAATGTTTAACAAAAAAATGCACAGTATTTTAAATTATACAAATCTGGAAGTAACAATAGGAAAGGAGTGTTAAAATTGTATAGAAATTGTTTATGGTTGAAAAGATAATTAACAAAACAGCTTCAGATTTGTTTTTTGGGTGATTGTTGTCAATTGTTCATAAAGTAATTTAAAGGTATCTTGCTGAAACGAGATTTCTTTTGTTTTTTCAATAATAGAACTTAAATATGATTTTTTTTTTAAGGGAAAACTGGAACGATATTATTCTTTATATGTTCAATGTTCCAAATTTGAACAATTCCCGGTATGTTAGAGGAAGGCCCGTGGGCTACTGTTAACTGTACATTGACTTTCTCTCTTCCCGAGGCTGACTCCGATAAGATGAGACAGGGAGTTAAGTGCATTCTGCCCCGAGGGGGAAGTCACCATTTGACTTTTTGACTTTTCATCATTTTTTTTAGAAACTCGAAAACTATTTGAGAAAAAAAAATATCCGCAATAAAAACTAAATTGATATATATGAAGGAAAAACAAATTGTTGAAAACCAAACGCCCTTTTTGCCTTATGACAATGAAATAACAATTGTTAAAAACATCAAATTTCAAAAAATTAACTTGCTGTAATTGGTAAAAGTTTTAATGTTACAATTGCACATACAAAATCAGGGATAAGGCAGATTTGAAATAAAGAAAAGCTCTCAGTTCTTTCGTCAAGCATTCGAGGTATACATTGAAACTGTTTCTAATGATTTACATTATTTATAAATATAAACATTTACTTACATCCACTATACATGGACTATGACAGCCCGAAGCTTAGGTCACCAATATGGGCACCACAGTGGGCCAAAAGATGGTCCAACCCAATCATAGGCCATCATGGCCTTAATGGCCCATATTTGCTTTGTTTTCGTGTGCCCTGATATCAAGGTCAAGGAATCGCTGTTACAGCTTTGCATTTGCTGTATAATTGATATTTACATGTTTGTTTTTTTTGACAGGGGCATCCGACAGCTTTGGTCATTTCAGCCCCGAAGCAGTAGCGAAATCCCGCTGCACACTCGATACACAATCACACCAATAAATACATTCATATATTGATCGCACTCATACTGTTTGGTAGATGGAGTACTCGATATTCCTCCATCTACCTGTTCACTACAATATACTACTCTAATTTGGGGTCGTTTGGGTACTTTAAAAGTTTTCCCCCATCTGCCCAAGTCTAACACACAACCTGAGAGGCGATGGAGAAGCTACTTCGCCATCAGCCCCTCCCCATTCGCGCCAATAAATACATTCACTCATTCAAAACACAGAAACACAAAATACATATTTTCAAGCTTATATACAATAAAAAAATTTCAATTCCCCTAAAAAGCGGAACACGGGACCCTGAAACTCGCTCCTGTTCGAGAACTCTTCTTAAATCAGGCGGCATGCCTACACGCCTCTATTATGTGAGACACATCGAACAACTTTTCTCTGCATAAAGGGCACCTGCGCGGGCTTTGGTCCAATAGCAGGTCTCCGTGTGTCAACCGCGTATGGCCAATCCTCAGTCGATCCCACGTTTCCTACTCAGGCTTTCTGAGCCATCTCCCGGTCGTGCTCTTGACAGTGCCTCTCCGAAGACCCTGCTACTAACATATTATTGTCAGAAACATGGTTGGAACAACAAACCCAATATTGGTTGGTGTGTGTGTGTGTGTGTGGACATGTCGCCTACCTATTGCGCACTTTGTTCGCGCATGTTGACTTCCTTTAAAGTTTTTAATGAGACCGCTTCTAAAATCAATTCTGCCATTACTACAAAGTAGTCAAACTGTGGCCACCCCAACCAAACGTAGGACAGAAGTGAAGAGTGGCCTTTATAATATTAAAATTTATGGATTTCACCAGCATAAATTTATGAGTTTAGCCATGTAGAGTGAACAAGGTTTATGACCCATTCATTCATCATTGCCAAAGTATGTACCCATTATTATCCCTAAATTAAATGAACTCTTATATAACAGAGCGATAACTTTGTGATCGGTACAACTTTTTATGTAAATGACATATTTACCACACTGTTTGTGGTGTTATATTTGATTTTGTTTTTGGGGATGATTTTTTTAAGTTAGAGAAAACTTTAGAAGTAGCAGGTTATATTAAATACTAAACATGATTTTAAATACAACATATTAAATTCGGGTTTTGAAAATAACTTAATTATATAATTATACTATAACTTATATAAGTATAAATAATGAAAATAAAACGGGTATTAGATTACATTATAACTTAATACAATAACAAATGTTATATGTAAGTTATAGCTAAAAAAAAAGCACATAATAGATTATTTAAGAAAAGCAATATGCGTTTATTTATTGTTTCTGTGTCTGCAAAGATTTTTTTATTATCAATAATTCCTTACAATCTGCAATTTTTTTATTGCTAAAGTTATATTCATTCATTTTTATGAAAATATCTTGTAAATACGACAGTATACATTGCCGTTTCTAAACTTTGAAAACGTTGGCTAATTTGAAACTGTGGTCCATCAACAGAGATAAGAATTCAGAACGTAATTCCTGTAATCGTGAAAGTGCTTTCGCACAAGACTGCCATGGTGAAGTTGGGAATGAAGAAGGCTTCCCATATTCATATATTATTGTGAAAAGTCTTAACTTCAATGCTGCGACTTAATATAGTTATTGAGGGAAAAGACTCATCCAAAATTTTGTTAAAAGTTGGCATGTCTCTTTCAGCTAAAGCATGTCTGTGGAGAACACAATGTCGGCTGCTGCAAAATAAAAACTTTCGTTTTCAGTACTCATTGTGATTAATGTTTTTAATTTTATTTATTCATTATCGTCTATTTTTGTAATTATTACTTTTTCTCGAAGTTCCCTGCAGACAACTTAGGGTCAGCGGACCACAGTTTGGGAAGCACCGACCTATAGTCTGCTTAGTAATTCGTGTGAATCTACAATTGATATATTTTTCAAAAACCACACGTTATTTACATTCAAATATGCTAGCCATAGGTTTCAATATTTTAAACATAGGTTCATATTTGTTTACCAAGTAAATTATTAATGATAGTTTCAAAATCCTGATGACAAGGATATAATTCTTGAAAATCGACGAAAGAACTGAGTTTTCCTTCAACTTGACCTATAAATGATTGATATCCTCAATATAAATAATTTATTAGACAAAAAAAATAATCGTTCACGTTTACATACATTAGCCAACATAATGGATAAAATAAAATAATTTATTAGAACAATAAAGCAATGAACTAAACAATCATTACGAGTCAGCCATAAAGATAGAACAAATGATTTATTTATTTCAAATAACAAAAATAAAATTTTATTTTCTTTGCTAAGATAAAATAATAAATCTTTTTATGTAAGGTTTTGGTTGAAATGAAAAAGTTAATGTCATGAGCGGGATTCGTACCCACGACCTTCGGCTGGGTAAGTTCGAATCCCGCTCGTGATTCTAACTTTTTCATTTCAACCAAAACCTTACATAAAAAGATTAATTAATTGATAGTAGTAATGTGGTCAATAGACCAGTAAATATAATGGATTTAATAAAATAATAAGTTCAATTCAAGAAAACAATCAACCAATATAAGGAGTCAAGTATAAAGAACAGAGAAATTTATTAAATTTGTTCTTCATCGGCGCATGTATGCCTAGCGAACTGACGCCAGGTTTTTTGACTGGCTGATTCTGTCAAAGCACTGACTTTTTGCCGAAATCTTAATTGGAGCTGATAACGGCAGAAAAAGTTGGTGATGTAGGGCCGACTTAAAATAGCGACTAACGCTGGAATCTCGGTCAGACGGTGACTCCGGAATGTAAACCCGTCTCATAAAAATCTTTGTGAAACAATAACGTATAAAATATTCGGAGAATTCCAAGCATCGGGGCCACACCTTGCACTTTTACTTTTCCCTTAGAACTATGGCAAAAAAAGTTAACAAAAATGCTAGTGACCTGAACCTAATAATTAAAGATTTTTGTTGTTTATTTTATAATTTTCTTATTTGTACTGTAATTGTTGAAATTATACTGCAGCATGGAATTTATTAACTTTATATTTATTAACAGAACGTTTTCGACCTCATGACCTGAGCTCACTCAGTATTAATTACACTTGTACATCCAATGGACTTCCCAACAATGTTGAGACATATTGAACATACTGAAGAAGACTCCTGTCGTAAAGTCGTATTAAAAATATACATAGGAAAGGCACTATATCCATGGTGCAGTGTAGGAGAATCGTTGGTAGAACANACGGGCCATTGCCCCTTGAGAAGACACCTCTTCATAATGGGTACTCTACCAGACCCCTACTGCCGCTTCTGCGAAAAAAAAGAAGAAACGGCTCGACACTACCTTGCAGAAGGCGATAGGTATGCTAGGGAAAGATTTGACACTTTCGAAGGAGAGGACATAACCAAAACACTCTCCAGGATAAAATGGTCCACAATCCTGGGGTTTGTGAATAGGTCCAAAAGGTTTGGATTGGTTAAGATAAAAAGTGAGGTTGAGATATATATACTGACAGGCAAAACATTCCGCCCTAGTAGATTTTTAATTTTTCTCGAAAAAAGAAAATTTTGCTCTTAATTTGTCTCATTATTTTTACCAATTAATATTTGCTTTTGCTATGTTTTAAATTTGGAATAGCGATTAGAGGGTAAACAACACATGGATAAATGATTTTTCAATCTTTACTTTTTACGGAATTTAAATGTTTATTCAGTCTCATTTGAATCTTAAAGCAATAAACTGCTTAGTTTTCATCTTTGTTTTCTAAATATCAATTTTTAAACATAAAAATGCCATTTAGTGCTGAGGATGTCGCGTGTGGTGTGCCACTTGATGATGATGGACGTTCCATCAGGTATGCGACTATTGCCATCGGATTTACCTACGAAACTCTGCCGTTAGACGTTTTCGAGAAACTGGGTCCTACCATAGAAGGCCCGGTTCTGGACGCCCTAGGGTAAAAGAACCACAGGATGACCGATTTTTGACTTTGAGAATTTTGCGAAACCGGCACCTTGCTGTTGTTCAAGCGATTCGTCTGCTCCAGGAAATTCGAGGTGTTCACATTTCTGAAGTACTGCTCAAAGAAGATTAAATCAGTATGGACTGATCGCGCCATAAGAGAACCAGAATTGACCAGAACACAGAGTTGCACAGCTCCCATTTGCTCGAGAACACAGCCATTGGTATTTGGACGATTGGTCTGCTGTACTTTTTACAGATACCTTAGTTTTATAAAGTTTTTGTGGATATTTTGACCAAATTTTAAGAAGATCGATACACGAAATCAATTTGAAGTAGCAACAGGCCAAAGTCGCTAACTCGCAACTCCCGACTCAACCGAAGCTTCAATTTGGATAAATCGAAAAAAAAGACACTTTTCAAATGTTTTTTTAGACGTTTGATATTTCCCTAATTTTTCCCAGAGCCAACATTTTCAACGTAGCTCAGTCATGATGTGGGTGGGAATTTCTATGGAGAGTCGCACAGAGTTGGTTGTTCTTCGAGGAGGGTCATTGACGGCCACTCGCTATGTGGGTGAAATTTTGGAACATCATCCGTTGCCTAGCCACGAAGAAACCAACGACAATCCGATTCTAATGCAGGATGCATGTCCCTCGCATAGCACAAAAGTACCTTCAACAGCATAACATCAGGGTCTTAGTCTGGGTCAGCCCTTCTCCAGACTTGAACCCCATCGAACATATATGGATAACCCCAAAGAGCGTCTATCACTTCCTGATAACTCCACGGTCTTGAAAGGACTCTTCGCGAAGAATGTGCTAACCTCCATCAAAGAGACATTTCCGGTCTGGTAGAACGTATGCCGATGCCTCTTCTTGATGTAAATTAAGGCAAGAGGAGGAAATAGGTAGTTAAGTATACAAAATAATGAGGGATAAAAGAGGTCGTTCGCTACCTAAATCTGCAAGATTATTTTAAATAAACCGTATTCATTCATCCTCTTTCCACGTAATACAGCAAGAAAATCTAAACTACAAAAATAAACTTACGAATCAGTTTAATATAAATGAAATCGAAAGTTGTTCATTACATTTTTCATTTTTTGCAATACATTTTTAAATATTTTGAAAGTACTAAAAAGAGCTAAGATTAATATTGCACGAACACATATGAATGAAGACGGTTTTCTCTCTCTCAAATTATTGGTCAGAAGTTCTTATAGTACAAGGATACGTACGTAAAAGTTCCTATTAAGCATGGCCTCTTCCCCACCCATAAACAAATTAGTGACTTAAGACTAAAGATTTAATGTCGTATTAATAAAATACACCTTTTAATAAATCCGCTGATGATACAAACATTTTTTGCCAAAATTATCCAAAAATGAAAATACTACTGGACTAGCGGTGGAGCGGTGGGGGGAGAGATACTTTATTTCAATGAAAGTCGGCTCAGCCACATGCTATAGGTAAGTGGGACTAGTGACCCGGCTACTTCCTTACTTACCTCATTCCTTCTCAGACCCTTTCTTCGGCCGGAATGGAAAAAGTCCTTTGGCGAAGATTTTGCAAGCTTTGATTCAAACATCCGGGTATGACGATGGATGTAGAATGTCACTCGAAAATACAACTAACTGTATTTTCATCCGTCAACTTGGCACATGAGGACTCGTTTGTGACAATATATATATATCCTACATGAATAGTTCTATATTTCATTATTCATAATTCAAGTATAAAATGAACAAACGGTTTCATTATCGGTAACTATTTATTATTGTATAACCACGTTTTTTGTCTTCATATTAGCAGGTGGTAAGTGTATTTTTAAACTATCTTGTTGTGTTTTTGCCTTCATTAGTTGTTGATGTGAAAAAAGGTATCCAAACAACAGGAAGAGAGAGAGAGAGAGCGAGAGAGAGAAAACCAACTTAAGATGAATATACTTAACACCGAGAGAGTGAGTAAGGAGGAAGAGAGTAAATCAAGAGAGAGGTAGAGAGAAAGAGAAAGAGAAAGAGAGAGAGAGAGAGAGAGAGAGAAATCATGACAGAAAAAATCACGCAAACAAACACACTCTCACTCTCTTTCTCTCTCACACACACGCACACACACACAAATTTTTCAAATTATGAAAGACAAATAATCTAGCTAGATTGTTGTATCGTGTGTCACGACTCTACCATTTGCGAAAATGATACATACTTCTTGCGAGTCCTCATAATGTATAAGTTGAGTGTGCCCATTAGTCGATAGTGCTTTCCATTTTAAACATGAAATTATGAAATTAATGAAGATTTACAAAAAGATGACGTTAGCATTTACTTAAAAAATTATTTTTTTAAATATGTATAATTATGTTATTCATTGTTTATGTATTTAAAAATAAAATGAGACTTATTTACATGGAAGTATTTGTTCCTGTATGATTGTAGAAAATATATACAGGGTGTCCCAGTTCCTTCTGACGAAACTCAGGGAATCGATTTTACTCTTCGTTTGGAGCAAAAAATGCTCAGGAGACAATTTTCGGAAATTTCTCTATTTTGAAGATATTCGTCAATTTAGGTTTTTTCAACTTTTCACTATCTTACCACATAAAAACGCTTACAACTTCCAAAATGTTGACACTACAACAAATTCAATTACACCATTTGAAAGAACGCTAAATTTGCTGTAAGATACTTTTATTTGCAATAATCTGAATGACATAAAATTTTAGCCAATATCAGTTGGAACATGTCAAAATTACATAATTTTAAATTTTGGTCATGATTGCACGTTCTACTGAGGTTACAAACAAAACCTACAACTTGTCAAATTTCACAAAAACTTCTTCATCTAATATGATTTACGTTGATATATCCAGGTTTTTAAATATCGTTCTAGCAGAGTTGAAAAATCAACGTAAAGCATATTAGATAAAGAAGTTTTTGTGAAATTTGACAAGTTGTAGGTTTTTTTTGTAACCTCAGTATAACGTGCAATCATGACCAAAATTTTAAATTTTGTAATTTTGACATATTCCAACTGATATTGGCTAACATTTGATGTCATTCAGATTATTGCAAATAGAAGTATCTTACAGCAAATTTAGCGTTCTTTCAAATGGTGTAATTGGATTTATTGTAGTCTCAACATTTTGGAAGTTGTAATCGTTTTTATGTGGTAAGGTAGTGAAAAGTTGAAAAAAACTAAATTGACGATATCTTCAAAATAGAGAACTTTCCAAAAATTGTCTCCTGAGCATTTTTTGCTCCAAACGAAGAGTAGAATCGATTCCCTGAGATTCGTCAGAAGGAACTGGGGCACCCTGTATATATGATCAAGGACAGCTTATTTCTAAGGATTGTAAGAATTATTGTCGATTTAGTTCGCAAAATAAAATTTTTCTTCCTCAAAATTTCGTATTTCTTTTAAAATAAAATAGTGACGCGATGATCTAAACGTTAATACAATACAATTCTTTCTTTTAGCAGAACCAGCCATTTTCGGAAATTTTCTTTCCTCGGTGCGTTGATTTTTGCATGACGGTTCATTTCCCGATGGTGTAGCTCGGACCGTTTAAGCAGGCCTAGGACACGAAAAGTGGAACGTTCAGATCCGCTGCGTTTCGGGTTGGGGTCAGTCGATTAAGTCAAACGCAGCCCGAGTAACTATCACCCGGGTGATTTCCGTGACCCATCCCCGGTATGCAGCGCCGGCCGACTCGCGGAATCCATTAATAAAGATGAGTCAACCCGGTTAGGAACCGTGAGCGAAACTGGCAACCATTGGGGCCGTACCCGCATTTCTTTGTGCCCATGGTGTCAAACAAAATGAAGTCTCAAGACGAATAAATTATCAGGGACGTGCAAATCTATTAGTACACAAAATCTTCAGTTTATCCTTTTGCAAAACTTATTAAACAATTAAAATTAGTTAAATAATAATGTTTATTTAATCTCAATTGTATTTTATTGAACTAGAACCTAGAAGTTTAACTTTAACATTTATCCAATGTAAATAATGATCAGATACAAAATTACCTTTTTACATTAAATGAAAATCATAATAAGGCCAGTCAGAATGAAAACATTCAATTTCTTCGTCCCACTTTCGATGAAAGGATTTGATTCCTGAATTTCAATTTTATTACTATTCGTTTAAAAAAAATTTTTGGAATAGAATAAATTTTTATTTGTACATGTGCATAATATATAAAGGGGCGTCGGTGGCCGCAACGGTTTAAGCGTTGACAAGGTGCTCATCACTGTAAGGTAAAGGTCGCGGGTTCGAATCCAGCGGCCCTACATTCGAACCCGACATACTTACAAATAGTTTTTTTTTTTTTTTTCAAAAACACCGCCCCCCGAGGGTGTATATAACCTCTGCTTTACAAACTCTCTTAAAAAATAATAATAATATGGCTTCCTACATTTACACTCACTTTTATATTCAAATAGGTAAGAGAAATTCCATAATAGTTTGGGAGAAAAAATTTATGTTCAAAAAATCACAAGCAGAGGGATGAAGTCTATATATGTAGAATTAAATAAATGATATAAAAAGTGTAGATTAGAAGTAAATAAATAAATAATTAAGTACATAAATAAGTATATAAATACTGTTATAACTATGAATTTGATAAATATGACAAGTTTATAAGCCAGGTACATTGTGTCTGATCCTCTTATGTTTCCAATTTGCATTTCTTGTATATGCACCTATGGAGTTAAAATTTAAATTACAAAGTTTCATAGGCTTGTTCAACATTATATTTTACATTTTTTTCTTTCTGACTGGTCTGATCTTTTAACCTTTCTGTCCACAATAATGAGTTTGGCACTATAATCGGTATAGTGTAGTTCTATTTATGCAACTTCGCGTTATTTATTGTGCAATATATGATCTGTCGGTTTTTCTGTACTATTTCTCTCTTTCTCTCTTTTTTTCTATCTCTCTTTTTTATCCACTCCTATTTCCATTTATCTATCTGTTTTTCCTTCTCTCCTTTCTCACCAACTTAATTCCTCTTTCTCTCTCTCTCTTTCTCTCTCTCTCTCTCTTTCTCTCTCTCTCTCTCTCTTTCTCTCTCTCTCTCTTTCTCTCTCTCTCTTTCTCTCTCACTCTCACTTTCACTCATTCTTTCTTTCTCTTTTTCTCTATCTATCTATCTACCTTGCTCTATCAACCAATATATCTATATTCTACTTTGATGACCATCCCAATGTTTCTATTTACCTATTTATTTATCTTTGTCTCTCTCACTCATTCCTTTCTTTCCCCTCCTCTCACATTGTCTTCCTTTCTCTCTTCTTCTCTCTACAACTCTCTTACTTTCTTTCTATCTCTATCTCATTGTTTCAGCATATAGTCCTCTCCTTTTAAGTTTATCAAAGCATTTCTTTCCCAATCTATTTGTTTCTTAAAAAAAACTATAGATTTAACTACATGTTTTTGTCTTCGAGGAGACCTAACATAACTTGTCCATATTGTTATAAATTATAATTTCATGTGGTGTGCTAGAATTCAAAACCAGTAACGACAGCTTGTGTAATACGTACTGCATATTTTTATGATAATCTATCGATTTGTCCACCGATCTACGATTGTAGGTTATATTACAAGGTGAACCTATATCGTATAAGGAAATATAAAACAGAAAATTGTAAACACAAAACTTATACCAATAACAAACTTATTTTTAAGGTAGATTTTTGAATTTTAAGTTTTATAATTATTTGTATAAAGTAAACAATATGTGAAACAGAATTTAGATAACAATAGTACTTTACTTTATTATTTTAACGAACATACTTTTCAATGTGTGGTGATTAGTGACCGTTAGTCGATGATTATTCGAAAATCGTGAGATGCGGCCTGGTGTGATGTTGTTTTCAGAACAACTTTTCTTTATAGTGCCAAATTTTCGATCTTTATTGAGATCATCTTCAGGGCCTGGGATTTACAAGCATTGTTTAAATTGAACAAATACAATAGGATGTGGAAAAAGTGAATTTGTACAATGAAACAATTTTTGTTTGTTTTATATTCAAAGTATTCTACTCACTAAAAGTGTTTGTTTTCTGCGTAATTGTGCCATTCTTGCGTGTCGGGTTGAGAGTGCCAGAGAGATATTACTGTTTTATATCTAAATTATCTATATTGAATTATCTAAATTCAATATAGACAACATACATATATCATCACATCAGACAAAACACATAACATATAAAACATTCATCACATTCCACACATCAAATATTTTTACATAGTCTAATTTTTCAACAATTTAGCTTTCCTTTTCCTATTTATCCCTGTCTATATAATCCTGAAAGGATAATCTGGCCGAACCATCACCAAGGTTTTTTCCCGTCGTCGGCTCTTTTCACCTCAAAGAAGCCTGGGATTTACAAACATTGTTTAAATTTAACTCCTTATACAAAAATGTCTTTCTATACCGACTGACTTACCCACAAATCAAAAATCGAACGTATATACAAATAAAACAGTAATATCTCACTGGAAATCTCAACACGACACGCAAGAATGCACAATTACACAGAAGACAAACACATTGAGCCCTGAAGATGATCTCAATAAAGATCGAAACGTTGGCACGATAAAGGAAATATTTTCTGAAACCTACATCACACCAGACCGCATCTCACAATTTTCGAATAATCATACTTTTCAATAATTAATGTGTACATCTTGGTGTTTTTATTGATAATTTATATATATAAATATATAAATATGTATTTATATATTTATATATCTAAATATATATATAAATATATAATATATAGCCTGTTATATGTATTTCATATTATTTGATTTTAACAACAGGCTTGCATTGAAAATACTTTTGTCATTCACTGGTTATTTTTCATGTTATTTATATACATTTTAAAAAAAATCTGTATACTGATTTCCACTCGTTTCCCATCATCTCGTTATTCGACAAAAGATTTAAACACTAGTAAACAGAGGATAGCCTAGTTCTGGCTAACAATGTACCACCCGAAT
Source organism: Cimex lectularius (assembly GCF_000648675.2). NCBI lineage: Eukaryota > Metazoa > Arthropoda > Insecta > Hemiptera > Cimicidae > Cimex > Cimex lectularius. The sequence continues at coordinate 8,966 of NW_019392674.1, read as the reverse complement.
AGAATAACACATGAGCTAAGGATGTCCAGGACTCGCAAGCGGATTTAAAGTTTGCCTGGCCGTGACCAGAATTCAATGTCTTTTGAGGGTCTGCGAAAAAAAAAAGAATTTCTTTAGACGTGATGCGGATGATTATAAAAATTATTTAAATGTAGATCCTATAGTAAATATATCGTAACGGAAGTGAGATCTTCTGCTTTTTTGTATGTAGGCGATCACTTGGTGTCCAAATATGATCGCAAAAACGTGCTCAATTGAAAGAGAGCGCTTTCTATAAATTACGACTTTTCGATGTTTCTATGTTTTCACTTGTCCAGGGCATCCAGCACTGCTTCAACTTTCACGTTTCCGAGAAGAAAGGATATCCTGGTAGGCTCGGACAATATTGTTTTCCTTGATACCCGATACACTGCAGAACGTGCAGAGAGAGCCAGTGGGAGGGCGATAGTTCTGTTTCCAAAAAAAAAAAATATCATTCGACTTAAATATCGGTTCTCATGCTCCCGATGGCAGAAAAAAATGACTACAGATGACCTCTATATATCAAAATCAAGAAAACCCGCGAAAAAAATTGATGTACATTTCTATTGCAGTTTAATTATTTTATACTCGTCAGAAAAAGGTTGAAGATCAATAATTATTCAAGCAAAAATATTTTTAAAAAATACTAACTAATTTGTCAATGATACACAAATTAGTTAGTAGTTTTTTTTAAGTATTTTTGCTTTAATACGATATTTACCTGCTTATTTATTGTTACAACATTTTATTAAATTTGTAGACATTACATCTTCAAGTAGGTAATATGTAAACATATGTCAATCTTAAAAATGAAATTTTCTAGTTTCGAGGTTCGCTTGGCCAATTAATATCATACAATTAATTAAGGTTTTTAGTTCAGATAAAAAAGTCAATGGTACGAGCGGGATTTGAACCCACGATCTTCGGCTTGATACGCCGCTGCTCTATCACTTGACCTATCGTGACCTCGATCCACTTTAATAAGTTTAAAATGAATTATCCTTAACTAAAGCTCTCCGTGGCCATTTCATTTGTCGCCGAGAATCGAATAGATTACACGACATTTGAAAAATGGAAAAAATGAGGGAAAATTCGAAAGGTGTGGTTGAGATGGGAAGTTGGTGTCCGAGTGGTCGAGGTCACGATAGCTCAAGTGATAGAGCAGCGGCGTATCAAGCCGAAGATCTGGGTTCGAATCCCGCTTGTGCCATTGACTTTTTTATCTCAACTAAAAACCTCAATTAATTGTATTAAAAATGAACATAAAAACGACTTTTTATAAAAGTTTAAAACTATTTCGAATTTTTTCCATTTTCTTCTGTCAATGAAATGTCCAAGGTGTGCATTATCTGACACAGTTTTATTAAGTTAATTAATTTGCCTATAAAGAATTTATGAGAGATTCTGTCTGTTATTTCTCACAATTATAAAATCTGCAATAAAAATGAATAAATATAACATATTCATTTCAAAAAAGTAAAATCGGAAAATAAAAGGTATATCAAAAAAATTGTTTCCTATAAGGTTGAAACCTTATAAATGTTGTTGGAAATTAAAGATAAAATCAGATTCTAAAAATTTTTATTTTGGACGTTTAAAAGAAGCTCCAAGAGGACTCAGAACTAGATAGAAACTTAGTCTTTAAACAGACGGAAATAAAAGGAGGGACTTGAATGCTTCCTTGTCAACTTCAGAAAGGGTTATCAAATCGCCTCTTAAAATACAGTTTACCTGAGGATTGCTCAAAAATTCGTAACAAAATATTGGTGATTTTAAACGATTTACGTCCGGATGTCTACTTGCCAAAGGACCTACCGGGAAATAAGTGTCCTTAATAAACAGACAGTCAGAAATGCCTTACCACTGTAAAAATAAAATTAAAAAAGTAAATTTAAAATATAAGAGGAATTTTCTGAATAAACGAGAACAGTACGACTATGATACAATAAGTTATGAAAAAAACGCACGATCAAATCTGCACCCTCCAAGCAAAACTAAAATCAAATTTTGGCAAAATGAGATAAGTGTCCAGTAATTTAGGCTTGACAGACAATATTATTATTTATATCAAAAAGGAAACTATTTTCTAATTTCTAAAGATGCAAGGAATGGGTATACATCTCGAAAAGTTAGGTCAATATTAAGATAATTCAACTTGTCTATTTGTAAATACACATAGAGTGAATTAGAATAAGTATATTTACCTACGCCCTAATAAATATTTGTCTAGGTACAACAAAGAAATATGTTTTTTATCTACTTGTATTAGCATTTGTCTTGTTAAGAAGTGAGTTAGTGTAGTTAACTCACATGTAAAAAATGGTTTTTAATGTGTGGTGATTAGTGACCGTTAATCGATAATTATTCAGAAATCGTGAGATGCGGTCTGGTGTGATGTAGGTTTCAGAAAAACATTTTCTTTATCGTGCCAACGTTTCGATCTTTATTGAGATCATCTTCAGGCATTCTCAACACGACACGCAAGAATGGCACAATTACACAGAAGACAAACACATTGAGCCCTGAAGATGATCTCAATAAAGATCGAAACGTTGGCACGATAAAGAAAATGTTTTTCTGAAACCTACATCACACTAGACCGCATCTCACGATTTCTGAATAATTAATGGTTTTTAACTTGGGTTATACAATTTTACCCATCTAACAAATCCAAAGCATACGAGAATAAACGCATAAGTTTAAGAAAGATAATCGGCAAGTGCCGTAAATTTGTGTTAAAAAACGTATATATCGGGGCATAATGAGATAAGTACCAGAAAGTTAAGTTGAAGAAATGGGAATCCAAATTTTAAAAACAATTCCTATGAAAATTGAATTTGTACCAAAAGTTTAAAAGATAAAATTACAAAATTTAAAGTTTGGTTTTTTTTCACTTACAAGAGGAACCAGGTTGGTGTGTCACGAATTTGGACCAAGCGTTTTTTTGGTGATTCTACACTCCAAAATTTCGGATACTAATCCGCCATTTCTGTGATTAGTACCTGGTTTTGAGAAAAAATTTGAAAGTTGAAATTTTATACACATTGCAATAAAAATTTAGTAAAAGCTATCAAAGATTATCAATTACCAAATTAATTTTTTGACGAGCATGACTGACATTCTAGTGAAACTACTAATATTTTTCTCAAAACCTAGAAAACCAATTTTCACGGGTGATAATTTTTTTCAAGGAATTGTCAAGTGCATTTTATAACAGTATCAAACGTTAAAATCGGACTATTATTTCTATTTAAAAAACGAGGTAAATTTTTGACAAATAATTTTCTTATTTTGAGTATTTTCTTATAAAAATCGTTTATATATTTTCATGGTACATACGTCTTAAAAAGCTACGTTTCTCTTTTTCCAAATGGTATTTTTGAAGTAAAAATCCATTTAGCCATTTTTGAATTATAGCCGTTTCAATATTCCGGTAACGACTTTTAAAAAATCGGAAAAGTATTAGGGGACAAAAATCGATAAATTTAAATTCAAACAAAAATTTACATCTAGGGGTCTCTAGAGGTGCTAAAGCGAAATTTCATATTAGTTTTAAGAAAAAAATTTCCTTTTTTGAAGTTTTTTGGTTATTGATAATTGCTGATAGTTTTCACTATATTTTTATTGCAATCAACATTAAAAAAATTTTGTAAAATGCAAATAGTTGATTTGAGCAAGTAGAACAGCGAAATAAAAATATTAAAGAAAGGTAAATTTCAACGTTCAAAATTTTTTGGCAAGACCAGGGCCTATTCACAAGAAGTGGATGATACGTGTCTGAAAATTTGGGAGTGCAGAATCACAAAAAAATGTTTGGTCCAAATCCGTAACACACCAACCTGGTCGACCCTTTGTTAGACAGTTTTGTCCAGAGGGTGCAGAACAACGGCAAAGGAAGCACCCAAAGAAGTCTCCCTCCTCGAGAGCATCATCAAAAACCAAAATCCTTATTGAAGCATATTCAATCACAGAAGTTTGACAAAGAACGAAACAACGACCGGCACAATACTAGAAACGAACAAAAAATTTCCCACAAAAACCAAAGAAGAATATAAACTTCCCAACCGTCTTTGATCGTAAAATACAGATCACTCCAGAATACATTACAACCCGATTCAAGCCCACAACGACCACGGAAACAACAGGTCCTACTTTTCCAGTGTTGGGATGATGTAAACTTGGTTTATTTGTAAAATTGGTTTATTTCAGGAAGTCCCTTAAATTAAATAGTTATAAATGTTTATAAAACCCAAAGCTTCTAAGGATTCCAGCCCAAACTTTACGCATGCATCAAGTTGCAATTTAAAACTATTAACTTTAAAGCTTAAAATTAATTTGTACATATTTCAAATTTGGAATCCACACAATACACATAGTCTTTACTTAAAGATATATTTTTTGCCTGGGGTCATTGGTATCTGTAATTTTCCATTCTTCCTCTGCGGCCCAAAAAACCTATTTTAGAATGGAACCTTTTTCTATGCGTACCGCATAAAGTGCACTAAGTTTAAGGTAGTTGAGCTGTTACCTGAGTTCCTCTTTACTTGTTCTTCTAGGCTTGTCGCACAAAATGGTTATAATATTTTCGGGCTTCCACTGTTGTCTGTGCTGGTTCATGGCAGAATCGGAAAGTTTCTATACCAGGTTTTACAATTTTGAACGTGGTATTAAATGGGCGATAGCCAGAATAAAGACCTATAACTTTCTTTAATCCTGCTTAGAAAGAATTACATTCTGATTTTGTTGGTTGAGATGTTGAGAAACCTGTTTGGTTGTTACCACCGGATGAATTAACCCAGTGTGTAGTCATTTCGTCCTCTATCCGTATGTTCCGTTACGATTTGGGATTCTTCGAGGCTTTGCCAATTTGCGGTTTTAATCCAAAGCGTGTGAGGGCTTCTTTTAATTTTGATAATTTATCAGTCACTTCGTCGCCTTCAATCCCCTCATGTCCTGGCGCTCACTCAGTTACCCGATTGCGTTTTCCCAGCAGCTGGAGATATTTCAGGCATTCCCCTGCTATGAGCTGAAGGTGGAGTCTAAAGTCTTCAGTGCTGCTACTTAGCTGTCTGAGAATATGAATATCAGTGCATCTGTTAATCGCTTTTTAACTATTTCTTGTGCACAGATCTTGTATGTCCATTGAATGGATGTAAGCTTGGAAAATTGATGGTTTGGCTAAGTTAAAATTTGAACCTTTCGATTCCTGGTCAAACTCATTTTAGATCCACCTGTATACATAATAACTCCTCTATTCGTTTCTCAATTTGTCATCTATTTCTATTTAAACGTTGACAACATCCAGTTTACAAAGTGAAAGGTTCTAAACACGAAATTCACATAGGTTTTTTCTAAAGGTGTCATGAATTTCTGGATATTAATTCAAATTTATACATTAGTCTCTAAAATCTTATGTTGATATTATGTAACAAGCATAAAAACACAAACCATTGCCTGTGTTCTAATGATTTTTGCCTAGACGCGTGATGTTAGGTATCCCCCAGCTTTTAGTTGAATGTGGCGTCGAAAACCTTCAGTGCTGCTTGACTGCCTGAAAATTATCATTTGTTCTCTTCTTACGTATTTCTTGCAGTTGTTTGGTGGAAGCTAAGCTTGGAAAATGGAACAAAAGCCTAGAGGTTTGGCTAGTGCAAAATTTGAACTTTGGCTCTTGCTCCCACTCCATGTTTGATTTTATATCGATCTGCAGTTTGAGCTTCTATTTTTTGACTGTTAACATCGATATTATCCAGTTTATTTTCAAAGGTTCTATACACGCAATTTAGGTTTTTCTTAAAGATGTCAAATTTTGAAATATAAAAATTTAAATGTGTATAAGAATTTCTAAATCGACATTTTGTTTCTAGTTTGAAAATGTGATATAACTTATGTAAAAAAAAGTGAACTTCCAAGCTTATTGAATTATTTATTTTTAAAAAATACCTTACCATCTCTAAAAAATTTTGAAAAACTCGTATGAAAGGTTTTCCACCCTCTTTTTTAGGTTTTGTAAATGACAATCGTCCGTTCATCCCAATTAACATACCGGCACACGGATCTAAAGGGTTCTGTTTGGCACGCCGCGGAGGTACAGTTCGGCGGTACGCACATTGAATACAAACGGACCGGTGTACACGGTTTAGAAAACGGCAGACGTGTGTACCGGCTAAATAAACAAACTGAAAACAATTAGACAACCGTTTAATTCTTATTTATATAAAATATAAACTTAACTGTAAAGTAGATGTTTTAAATTTTTGATGTACACTGACAGGTAAAAAATTCCAACCAATAGATTTTTTTATTTCATTTTGTCATAAAATTCTACCCTTAATTTGTCTCACTATTTTTACCAATAAATATTTGTTTATGCTATGTTTTAAATTGGGAATATCAATTAGAGATAAACGCACTTAATCCTTACTCCAAAACTGATTTTGCAATGTTCACTTTTTACCAAATTTAAAATGTTCATTGACATTTGTGCAAAGAAGTCCGTGGACAAGATTAGAGCGATACGGCTTAAAATTGTAAGTCCGGAGTATATGTGTAATTTTATGAAGAAATAGTCTTCTCTATATATACTCTGACAGGCGAAAAGTTCCACCCGATTTTTTTTTTCATTTTCTCGATAAAAGAAAATTCTGCTCTAAATTTGTCTCGTTGGTTTTATCAATAAATATTTGTTTATGCTATGTTTTAAATTGGGTATATAAATTAGACGTAAACACGCTTAATCCTTAATCTAAAACAAAGATAAAGGATTTTTCAATTGTTTTGGAATTTAAATTGTTAATTCAGTCTCATTTGAATTTTGAAGCAATACACTGCTTAGTTTTCATCTTTGTTTTCTTAATTTCAATTTTTACATTTAAAAATGCCACTTAGTGTTGAGGATGTTGCGCGTGGTGTGCCACTTGATGATGATGGACGTTCCAGCAGGTATGCGGCTATTGCCATCGGAGTTACCTTCGAAACTCTGCGAGACGCCGTTAGACGTTTTCGAGAAACTGGGTCCTACCGAAGAAGGACGCCCTAGGGTAACAGAACCACAGGATGACGGTTTTTTGACGTTGAGAGTTTGGCGAAACCGGCACCTTGCTGTTGTTCCAGCGATTCGTCTGCTCCAGGAAATTCGAGGTGTTCACATTTCTGAAGCACTGCTCAAAGAAGATTAAATCAGTATGGACTGATCGCGCCATAAGAGAACCAGAATTGACCAGAACACAGAGTTGCACAGCTCCCATTTGCTCGAGAACACAGCCATTGGTATCTGGACGATTGGTCTCCTGTACTTTTTACAGATGAGTGTAGATTTCCTCTACGATCTCCAAATGAGGATGCGAAATGAAAGGTACGAAGCTTGTAATTTTTCCCAGAGCCAACATTTTCAACGTAGCTCAGTCATGATGTGGGTGGGAAGTTCTATGGAGAGTCGCACAGAGTTGGTTGTTCTTCGAGGAGGGTCTTTGACGGCTCCGCTATGTGGATAGAATTTTGGAATATCATGCGTTGCCTAGCCACGAAGAAACCAGCGACAATCCTATTCTAATGCACGATAATGGTCGTCCGCATGTCGAGAACATAGTACAAACTTACCTTCAACATCATAACATCAGGTTCTTATCCTGGCCAGCCCGTTCTCTGACTTGATCCCAATCGAACATAAATGGGATAACCTCAAAAGGCGAATAAAAGCACGTCCATCACTTCCTGATACACTCCACAATCTTGAAACGACTCTTCTGAAGAGTGGGCTAACCTCCAGCAAGAAACATTTCCAGGCTGGTAGAAAGTAAGTCGAGTTCTTCGAGATGTAATTAAGCCTAGAGGAGGAAATACGCGATATTGAAATATTAATTAAAAACACTAATTTCGTGGTCCGCTTGACCAATTAATACATTACAATTAATTAAGGTTTTTAGTTGAGAATTGAGTCGTCGAGAATCCAATCCGATTACACGACATTTGAAAAATGGCAAAAAGGAGGAAAAACTCATAAGGTGGGGTTGAGATGGGAAGTTGGTGTCTGAGTGGATCGAGATCACGAGCGCTCAAGTGGTAGAGCAGCAGCGTATCTAGCCGAAGATCGTGGGTTCGAATCCCGCGCGTGCCATTGACTTTTTTCATCTCAACTAAAAACCTTAATTAATTGTAATTAATTAAAAATCTAAAACAAAATTAAAACTAATTTTATCTATTCGCCTTTTTTTTATTTTTCATTTTACTTTGCAACTTATATTACATTTTACTTTTCTAAACAAAGACTCAATTATTAAACATTAAAAAACGTGAAACTTTGGTTAATATATAAAAATATGTACAAATTAAGTTATCTCAGTTGGTAGATTTTTTTGCTAGTCAGTGTACATATTTCTCTTGTTGGTAGATAAATGAAAATTAAATTTACAGGTAAGTATATGTTATTAAATGTTTAATTTCTGTTCACATATATTTTTCTTCATTGCCGCTTTTGGGTCAAATCGTGCGAGCTTTTAATGATTTTATAAGACGAGTCGCATTGCTCAGATAGCCAATCTGTAAGGAAGGAGTGAAAAGAAAAGCGTGAAATCGTGTGAAAGGATTTCGAATTTTTAGTACATCAAAGAACTTTCGTGGAAGGATGATCCTGCATTTTTTAAAGTCAGTTTTCTCTAATTTAACGTTAACGTTTAAATGATATCGTCTGTTAGTTCATCATTAATCACTGACTTACAAACGAAACTTTTATTCGGAAAAAGAAAACTTTTTACTTGTTCAGGCAGTTTTCATAAGTTATTTATTGTAATAAACATCGTTAAAAATTTGATTATTTTAGGGTTTTTTTAATAAATACTAAAGAGCATCCGTTAGTAGTATGTGTTGCCACTTGGCGCAGACGGTCAAAGTCCAACTTTACCCCCTCCACCTTCCCTATTCATGGCGTCTGAGGAGGTGAATTGACC
>NW_019392673.1:3535094-3576340 GCF_000648675.2 Cimex lectularius | reverse complement strand
CTGAAGATGATCTCAATAAAGATCGAAACGTTGGCACGATAAAGAAAATGTTTTTCTGAAACCTACATCACACCAGACCGCATCTCACGATTTCTATATAAATATCGATTAACGTCACTAATCACCACACATTAAGCTATATATTGGATAAGATACATTTCATGTTGTACAGTGTTTGTAAAGTATATTATAGCCGTTTAATGTGTTCAATTAACAATATTGTTTTTAGAGTTTATCCATTTCAGATTTTGTTAATTTGGCCATCCTCGCTGTTTAAGTCTGTGTGACACATTTTCTCACAACTGCGTTATAATGTTCCGAAGATAAATCGTGTTCGTAATCACTCGTTATACGTTTACAAGCATATTTTTTAAAAATTCAAATGTATGTAGTTTAATTCCAATATACATATTCATAAGGAGGATATCGCTGCGTAACCTCAACCGAGGAATTAATTAAACAATCGCTGATTGCTTCTGACTGTTTATACACTTAATTTTCAGAATTGGCAAGACGCGGAGAAACCTTTTTTTTGCAACACAACTCGCTGGTGAATAATTAAGGCGGTTTGCTTAACACTTGAACACTGGGCGTCGCCTTGATTAGCAATTACCTTCCACGATCCGACTGCAAATATTCAGTCAAATTACTGCTGATTTTAAATTAATGTAACTACACGGTCGCCCCGACCTTTGCTTAGAGAATCGATACCGATTTTATTCTGAGGTAAATTGCTGAATTTGTAGAATCGCGGAGTGATACACGGAAATAAATATAAAATATCCGTAATTTTACCGTTTCTAAACAAATCAAAATGAATTAAAATTACAAATATATAATTAATATTGCATTTTTATTGGTATATGAGTGCTTCTATTTTGTATATTTTAAGTTTTTTGTAGGTTCCTAGATTCCAAAGCAATATAGAAAAACAACAAAAATAGTTCTGATGTAAATAATTGTATGATTTATTAGTAAATATGTTCAGTAGAGTACTTGTAAGAGGGGAATGAAAATATAAAAACCTGGGGAGGCCTTAATAATAACTAAATTCAATATCATTATTTGTCATTTTTTATGTTAACAAAAATTTATTTGAATTTCAAAACATTTTTTATGTATGGTTAACTGGGTGTGTTTATTATTTTAGTGAGACGCGTGAACGTAAGTTATTAGCGTGAATGAAGGGGTTTTTCTCCAATTACCTTGAGGGATATCGAGACATCTGCGATAGTCTAAACGAATTTTAATTTGGGAATGTAATGTATTAGCGTGAATGGCAAGACTGATCCCCAATTACATCGAGAAATTTCGAATACTCTGGGGTAGTGTGAATGCTAACCAGACTGTTGTTTTATCTTGTTTCTGTTTGTTTTTTCGTTTTTCTGTTTGTTATTTGCATTCTTTATTATATAATTGACGAGGCACTAAGTTACACAGAGATTAGTAACAAAATAAAAAATAAAAGAGAGTCAGTTGCCCTCCTAGTTGGTCTGATCATAATTTGGCTGGAGAAATGAAAAAAAAAAATAGTAGAATTAAAACTTGAGAAAGACAGGGAAAGAAAAATAAAGGATTGGTAATGATCGGTGTGGTTTCACAGTCCTAAAATATATAAAAAATATAATTATTCGGAAATCGTGAGATGCGGTCTAGTGTGGCGTAGGTTTTAGATAAACATTTTCTTTACCATGCCAACGTTTCGATCTTTATTGAGATCATCTTCAGGGATCAAAGTGTTTGTTTCCTGCGTAATTGTGTCATTCTTGTGTGTTGCCAACACGTTCAGCCCTGAAGATGATCTCAATAAAGATCGAAACGTTGGCACGACAAAGAAAATGTTTTTCTAAAACCTACGTCACTCCAGACCGCTTCTCACGATATCCGATTAACGATTGACTAACGGTCACTAAACACCACACATAAAAAATATAGTTTAAAAACAAATACACAATTTTGAATTTTTCAAGATGTTTGTTGTGTGATATATAAAAATGCTGCTGTTGTTGCATTAATTTTTTGTCAAAAAAATGAACAAATTCAATTTTGTTTGACGTATTAAACTGTTGTTTATTTTGTTCACCTAATCTGGTAAACACATTGCTAGTTGCTACAGTTAGTAAGGTTTAAACTAAGGGGAGGGATAAAGCTACATTTAGGTCACTGGATTCTCACCTTCAAAATATGGGATTTTCAATGGGACCAGCCATCCAATTTACCATCAAATACGATTCAACCCCCAGGGAAAATAATTGCAACCAATTCTTAAGAGAAGGATAGAGTCAATTGAACTAGGAAAGTAAATAAACCAGAAGACTGCAGTGCTTGGGGAATGCAAAACCTCCGTTCTTCTTCATCATCTTTGCTGATGTTGCTGTGCCGAAAACTAATTGACAAGAGAAAATTAGTATTTGCCTGACGGTAAATGCTTCCACACTCGAAGAAAAAGCATATGACAAGTTGTGCAAATCAAGAAGAGTATTGACCAAAGAATGAAGAGGAAACTTATGTGGTGAAGCAAACTTACTTGAACACTTGCACAGCACAGAAGAAAGTACTTGTGAGACTTCCTTTTTTGTCAAGCCCACTGGGAAATTTCGTATTATTCTGAAGGGTCTGACCGATCAGGTGAACAAACTTTCAGTTGGCTGAAAGGTATTGACGTCTCAGAGTAAACCTAGGTGTGTAATTTGAGTTTTAGACCCATCACTGAAGATGGTGAGTAAACGAACGCTTTTGACAGACTAACATAGCAAGGATAGACGGTCTAAAATGGACGGAAAATAACCAAACCATCCTAAGATTTTGCTTAATTTCACTAATTTCGTGGTCCGTTTGACCAATTAATATATTACAATTAATTAAGGTTTTTAGTTGAGATAAAAAGTCAATGGCACGAGCGGGATTCGAACCCACGATCTTCGGCTTGATACGCCGCTGCTCTACCACTTGAGCTATCTTGACCTCGATCCACTCGGACACTAACTTCCCACCTCAACCCCTTTAGATCGTGGGTTTGAATCCCGCTCGTGCCATTGGCTTTTTTATCTCAACTAAAAACCTTAATTAATTGTAATTTTGCTTAATGTTTTGCATTTACAAATGGCTCAAACAATCCCCTGGTTTCAAAATTACAAGCAAATCGCTAAAATGAAACTATTTTCTGGAAAGGAACATTCACTTGACAGACGTGTACGAAAAATATAAATGGATCTCATTCTATAAATACCAATTAAAAGGAATAAATAAAATTCTATGCACACATTCGGATTAATCTATCAGCGTGTGCGAGTTGAGGGGGTGTTTTAAACGCCGACAAAAATGCTGGGAGAGCAATTAGCAGTTATCCAGGCTGGGGATCACCGGCCAATTTCACCTCTCATTAAAATTTATTGTACAACCATTTTCTCGATTGAACGGCTAAAAGCGTAGCACAGTTTTTTTCGACAAGTGAGAGAATAATAAAGTACCTTTTATAGAAGAATTGTCCGGTCTATTTCTCATCTTGGCACTCGTTTCTGTTTTTTAAGTTTCGTTCAAATTTCTTAATATTTTGTTTTCAATCACAATTCTGTATTTTTACGTTTATTTTTTTGTTTTATTTAGTTCTAATTCAAGCAAGGAGTTAATTAACATAGGCTATTTTTCAAAAGTCTTTCATATTTTTGGGTTTTTTTGTGGATTTCCCTGGGCCTGTGAGGTGATGAAGCTTAAAAGTATAGATTTAAAAACAAACCAATACTTTGACTTTTCGCGGCTTTTTAAACAGAATGGGTTTTAACAACTTCTTCCCAGGAAAGCTCCAAAACTATTTAAACTATCAAAATAGAATGGCCCGATGCAAACCATTTACATATCAGCTGTTTAGCATTACGCTATCATAATTTTGGAATACATCCTTTTTTAAAGATTAGATATAAAATTAGTTGTTTGAAAGTAAAATAATAGAGAATAATTAACCTCCCCCCTCCCAGGGCACCGTTACCACAACCAAAGCGCTAACGTTAAAACTGGAAGAGAAAGAAAACTCCCCGCAATGTACAAAGTCTACCGGTATGAGGATAGCAAAGAGATGATATAAGACTATTTAAAAAAAGTAGAAGAAACTCCTCTCATTCAGCAGGCAGGATTTTAAGAAAAATTATAGACCTCTATACCGGCCATCGCACTTTGAACAACCACTTAACAAAACAAGCAAAGAAAGAACAGTAACTTCTGACCTGTCAGGAGAATCCAGAGATATAGGAGATATAGGCACCTGTCCTTCGAGAATGTGAACTATTATTCCGTTTAACGTTCAACAAATTCGGCACGGTTGAAAGTTGAGAGAGAGAGAGAGAGAGAGAGAGAGAGAGAGAGAGAGAGAGAGAGAGAGAGAGATTTTATTCTACGACTAGTGTCCCTAAGAATAACAAAAACGTCACAAAAAAATTTAAAAATCTGACACTTGAATTAATTAAGGGTTGACGTTACCATCAAGTGTAAAAAATAGAAGTAATGAATGGTGGAGTGAGTACGCTATTCCATCCTTTTTAAAAAGATAGTTCCTACTTACAGTAAGTTGTTTTTAAACGATCCAGGTTTCGAGCTTTTAGATCATCATCAGGTTCTATGGTAGAACTTCCTTCAACCTGATGATGAGCTAAAAGCTCGAAATCCGAATCGTTTAAAAGCAACTTACTGTGAGTAGGAACTATATTTTTAAAAGGATCAAGTAAGAAAAGTTGAAGTAATTCACATAATACAAAATGTAAAACTGGACATAATAGCAGCAGTAATAAGGATTTAGGAAAAATTAGTAATAATAAGAATTCCCTGTCTTTTGCGAACAGAATCACATACTGTAAACTTAAAAGCTGAGAAAAGGAAAGTAACAAGTTTTCTAATGCAGCAAAAGCACCTGATAATATTGCAAACTATTACAGCTAATTAAGGTTTTTAGTTGAGATAAAAAAAGTCAATGGCACGAGCGGGATTCGAACCCACGATCTTCGGCTAGATACCCCGCTGCTCTACCACTTGAGCTATCGTGACCTCGATCCACGCGGACACCAACTTCCCATCTCAACCCCACCTTTTGAATTTTCCGTCCATTTTTTCTCCCTCCTGTCCGAGTGGATGGGGGTCACGATAGCTCAAGTGGTAGAGCAGCGGCGTATCTAGCCGAAGATCGTGGGTTCGAATCCCCCTCGTGCCAGTGACTTTTTTATCTCAACTAAAAACCTTAATTAATTGTAATATATTAATTGGTCAAGCGGACCACGAAATTAGTGAGTTTATTGTAAACTGTGTTGTCTCTGTTGGTAGGGAGATAAGGTGTTGGTACAGACAGGATTTAAAAGAGGTAAGGGAGGCAGCTGTGCAGATTGACGAAGGAAGAGAATTCCAGAGATTTGTGGCTTTAGCTAGGAAGGACCTTTCAAATGTAGGATGTTTTGTGACGAGGAAGATATAAGCCAATTGGAAACGAGCAGATGTTAAGAGAGTGGGTCGAGGATTTGAACTGAAGGAGCTTGAATATTTTCTGAATATGGAGCTTGAATATTAAATCTGACACTATATTTAGTGAGGTCGATGAGAGTTTATGGATTGGTAAAGGAAGGAGCCTAGGAAATACTTTTTACGGAAGGTGGAATAAAGCCAGTATAGATCTGAATTCAGGTGGAAGACTAGAAATTCGGGTAGTGGGGTGCTGAAAATAAATCTGACACAATCACATCACACATCAGTCTTTTCAGACGGTCTTCTTGTTCCTCCGAAAGTCCACCATAAGCGACACAGCTGTAATCGAAGAGGGAAAAGATGATGGAGGAGATAAGAAATTTTCGGGTGGTGAAATGTAGATGAGCAAGGACCGACGGAATTGAATGCGGATTCCAGTACAGCGTCGTGAAATTTGGGAAATGTGAGGTTTCCAGGAAAAATTTTTGTCGAAGGTAAATGCGAGGTTTTTAACAGTGGAGCAGAAGGACATAGGCTGGTTGGTGATGGTAAAAGGAGGAATGAAAGAAGGTATTGAAGGAAGTGACAAGATCTTTTAACAATGGCTTTTGATTTTGTAGTATTTAATGCTAGGTTTTTTTATGTGCCCATTCGTTTATGGAATTCATATCTTGGTGAATTCTGGGGATAACCAAATTTAGATCCGAGGGATGGAAGGATTTACAAATTTGGAAGTCATCGGCATAGAGCTGGTAATCGCAATGCCGAATGGAGTCGGGGAGAGATCGATGTAAATGCTGAACACAAGAGGGGAAATGCTAGAGCCTTGAGGAACACCTGAAGATAAAGGAAAGAAGGAGGATGTGTGGCCATTAGGAAAAGTCACTGGTTGAAATGGCAGGTAAGGAAAGAGTGGAACCACCGCATGGCACTGTTGGAAAAGGAAAAGGATTCACGTTTGGATAGGATTGATATCTGATATGGTATGATCGATGGAATCGAAGGCTTTGGAAAAACAACGCTAATTAGTATGGTGATTTTTTCTTGGTCCATTGAGGTGTGTAGGTCACTAGTAATTTTAACAAAAACGGATTGGGTGGAGTGACAATGTTTGAAGCCGGATTGAAGGGAAAACGTGCACTTTCCTAGGAACTGGTCGCTGTAAAGAAAAGGGTTGCCATCAATCATCTTTACATTGACCTTCTCTCTCCTCACAAAAAATTAACGAATGATTGTGATATTACTTTTGGGGCCTGTGTAGTGAGGAAGGTTTCCGTTCATTCTGGTTTTTCTAGCTTTGTTGGTTTGGCCAGTCAGACAAGCCATTTCGCCTTATCGAGTTTTTAAAAGTTTTATTTTTTAATTTAAATCCTTTTGACTATAAAAGAAAGAAATACTTCGGTCTGTGAGACGATGAACTTGGTTTGGTTTTTTTTTCTCAGCATCATGTTATTTGGATCTGAACAGTTGTGATAAAATATTACAAAGGCTCACTATTGAAGATAGTGAGTTGGCAAAACTTTTGAGACAATTAGAGGCAGAATATTATCTTAAGATCGTAAACGTCGGATCTATTTTCACTTTTTCTTGTTTTTCCTTGTTTCGGAGCACGCCTGCGAATGATATGGCAAGACGTCAAAAAAGTCGACAGCAAGATTAAGCAGAAAAGTCGCGAAATATCAAAACATAGGCATTCGTACTTTTGTAGTTAAATAATGCACACATTAGCCAATTAATCGCTTGTACATAATACATTTACATGTCAACGTTCCTTTGTATTACATTGCTGTCGCTAAAAATATTCTTCCGAATATCCCATCGGATTCCGGATTCGGAAACAAACAAACTCCTACTGCAAACATCCTCCATCGAACAAAAGTGATTGTCTTCTCTCCCGACCTTGACTTCCAGACTGTGAAACTTGAGTTTTATATAGATATTCAATCTGTCTGCTGTTTTCTTCCACCTTTATTTGTGTGGAATATATTTTACATGGGCGTAACCATTACTGTGAAATTCTATATTGTGTCTTTCCAAGTCGTTCCAGGTTAAACCGCAAGGGCTTGTCACCGTACTTGACTAAATATAACAATAAATGAATAAGAAAGATAAAAAACAAACGTGGATTTTAATAAACAAAATACGCATTAATAGATTTTATTGTAACGGTGGCTTAAAAGCTATCAAACAAAAATGAACATGAAAGAACAGACAACCTCGAGTTTATAACTTACTGCACAGACACAAATTTAGAATGCATGTCATTTTTAAATGGAAACAAACTAAACAATCATAGTTACTTAAACTTAAATGAAAGAAATAAGCAGCTCGAAAAAATATAATTTGTACGAACAGAATTCTTGGATAGAAAATTTGTATAATATCATGTCCACTTGTAATATAAGTTGATTTGTATATATTTTTATATATATCATTCAAAGTTTCACGTTTTTTCAATGTTTAATCATGACTTCGATCCCCCCGGGCACCAACTTCCCATCTCACGTAGCTCAAGTGGTAGAGCAGCGGCGTATCAAGGCGAAGGTCGTGGGTTCGAATCCCGCTCGTGACATTGACTTTTTTATCTCAACTTAAAACCTAAAATTAATTGAATGATATTAATTGGCCAAGCGGACCACGAAAAAGTAGTGAATTTAAGGAATTAAAATGAAGAATACTTCACTAAAGCTCTCCATGGCCATTTCACTTGTCGCTGGTGGTCTGACACGTTTTGCCATTCAGGTCAGCTTCATCGATGAGTCTTGGTGACTTTAATATTATTTTGATCAGAATAATCAGAAGTAACTGCTAAATTAAAGGTCCCGCAGTCCACATGTGAAGATTTTTGATGTTGAACGTTAAGAAATAAAAATTGAACAGTTGATCGGGTTTAGCATTTTAGTTTTGAATCCATGAAGGTTTAATAAATATCAGAAAATTCTGATACGTTGAAAGAAAATAGGTCAGGATGATCATGAGTGGTCAAACTAAAGATACATTGTCCTGATGGGAGTCTTGATTGTTAAAAACACAGCCGATTGGCCCTCGCTTCTTCCTGTCCATTTCGCCCGTCGCAATCAACAAAAACACCGTTTTAATCGGAAAAGAGTACCGGTACAAAAGAAACCCAGATGAGGCTACGAAGAGTACCATTAACCCGATTGGAAAAGCTTTTGAACCGAAGGACAAATATTCTGTTCGTTTTTGGGTAAAAATCAGTAACAAATATTTCTCCTTGGTGGGAAAATGAAGAAGCCAATTGGAAAATGAGCAGCATCTGTCGGCCTGAACGCTCCGTGGGGGGTCTGATAAGACCAACTGTCACTGACCACATCCAAACGTATTATCGCCTCATCATGAAACAAAACGTTTTATTCCGTCGTAGAACATAATTCATATTACTATAAACTAAATATTAAATAAATAATTCATCAAACAATAATTATTGTATAACTAGTTTTTCATATGAAATTTATAAGCTTGTAGATATATTTTATTAGGTTTCGTGGTCCGCTTGACCAAATAAATTCTTTTTAATTAATTAAGGTTTTGGTTGAGATAAAAAAGTCAGTGTCACAAGCGGGATTCCAACCCACGACCTTCGGCTAAATACGCCGCTACTCTACCACTTGAGTTATAGTGACTTCGATCATCTCGGATACCAAATTCCCATCTCAAATTCAAAAGGTGGGGTTGAGATGGGAAGTTAGTGTCCGAGTGGATTGAGGTCAGGATAGCTCAAGTGGTAGAGTAGCGGCGTATATAGCCGAAGGCCGTGGGTTCGAATCCCCC
The DNA here is from genome assembly GCF_000648675.2 of Cimex lectularius. NCBI lineage: Eukaryota > Metazoa > Arthropoda > Insecta > Hemiptera > Cimicidae > Cimex > Cimex lectularius. The sequence goes on along the minus strand of NW_019392673.1, from coordinate 3,567,106 downwards.
TTGTGACACTGACTTTTTTTCTCAACCAAAACCTTAATTTATCTTATAGAATATTATCAATCTAAATTTAAATTTTAAAAAATGTTTATAGATTTTCAGTGGGTTTCAAATTAACACATCTGATCTTTATATCAACGACTCAAGGCTGCATTTGATTGTAGTGTAAGTTGTTTCTACTCACAGGCACATTGGTTTTTCAAAAAACCTCTCTATACTAAAATCACCATTCTCACACTCAGAACAAGGCTGTCATAGGCATTGAAGGGATTTCCAGCTGTTTTAGGAAGAGCCCGGATGTTACGACAGGTTATAGCTTGAGTCCATTATTGTACTATTTTTCCAGACAATCAATACACATACATATTTAGGGTTAATGTTCAACCCTGAACATCCTCTAGGTCGGTGTTTTTATGCCTGATGAAATTATAATGGTAACGATAAAAAAACTCTTATAACAAAAGGCCATCCAGAAGGTTTGTACATGATGGATTCTATGGCTTTATAGCCCAACAAAGGTCAGACATCTCTTTTTCCATATCCTTCGATATGATCTAGCGAACCAGAAAAAATTCGTCCATTTCCGATTAGATTTACCCTGGCTCCAACGAGCGGAGAGCCCTATCCATAGACAACCTCTTCACGTAGTGCCGGTTAAAATCGCATTCTTTGGTCCAACATTCCTCCAACTATCTACCATAGGTGGTAAACTGTGGTCCTTCCCTTGCAGTCAAATCAAGCGAAGTATATCCTCGATAAATCTCCTGCACTTGTAGTTCTCTTGTCACATGTCGTAAAATATCTTCGGAAAGCACTCTCCGGTTTACGACACCCCTCACGTGTAAGTCATTTACCACCCGACAGTTTTCTGAACACGTTTTTGTTTTGGAGAATTAATTTTTCAAATGTTTTTATATTTTCTTTCAAACCGTCATAATTAATTACTTACTTTTTCCTTAAAACTCATGAATTTATGATCTCGTTTAATATGGTTCACATTAAAATAAATCTGTTGTAATCAATGTAACAATAAAATATATTCGTATGGTTTGAAATAAGTAATAAAATACGAGTGCCCTGTTTTCTTGCCTTTGAGCCCATATATATTTAAATGAAAATACCATCGAAAAAAAGAGAGAAAAAAAGAAGGGAATTCCGAATTAAATAATCCAGTAAAAAGAAAGGAAAAGGTTAATTGAAATACTGTGGATCGAAAGAAACTCGATCAAGTACCGAGTATCTTTTGTTTACGCTCGCTACCAATATGTCTGGACGGTGTTTTATTTCCAGAAGAAATTATAATGGGAACAATAAAAAAAGAAAACAACTTAAATAAACTCTATTATAATAAAATAATAACAACTATATTCGAGAGCAAATTGAGGTAAATAAAAATACATTGATATACGAAAGTATTAAAATTTACACGATTAAACAAATATATGGAAAGAGACTCACAGATGAAGGATCGTTCTCGAGATTTCCCTGGCTCCTCTTGAGGCCGGGATAAGGAATCATCATCACTGGGTTAATACAACAACGTGGACTGCGATCTTGACATCTTCAACCCCCACACCAAACGCAAGATTCACACCGCGAAATATGCTTCGTTTTATTTGGGCGAATTTCATTCCTGTTGCAACAAATTCAAGCTGCTTTTAGCTGTGTGCCACTATGAGATATGCTATGGATGTCGAGCTTGGGGCTTTAAACGCATAACATAATTGAAGCCCAGAAAGTTGTTTTATAGGCAATATCGATTACCTCTTTTAAAATGATATGTCCGTATGGGTAGTGTCGTATTTGAAATTTTGACGTTGAACCTGAGGCTGCCAGTATAATTTTTTTCCCAAAAAAGGTGAAAATTTGAAACTAGACTGAAAAATATTAAACACCTTTTATTTTTTATAATATCATTGGTTCAAATAAAATTCAGCCGGGCCATCTAAAAATGACACTCTGTTTATATACTGATGACACCTCGGTCGTGCAATTTTAAGAAAGATTTTGACTGGTTTTAAGGATTTATGCCCAATTTCTTTCTCTCTATCTCTCTCTCGCTCCCTCTCTCTCTTTCTCTCTTTCTTGTAGTTGAATGTAAGTGTGGTCAATATTTGACCAATTATGCGACTTTAAATAAAACCCTAATTCATTCACCCTCTCTCTTTCTCTCTCTCTCTCTCCCTTTCTCTCTCTCTCTCTCTTTCTCTCGTTCTTGTAGTTGAATGCAAATGTGGACAATATTTGACCAAATTATGCGACTTTAAATAAATTAATTAATTAAATAAAACCCTAATTCATTCATCCTCACTCTCTCTCTCTCTCTCTCTCTCTCTCTCTCTCTTCTCTCTCTACCTTTATCTATATCCCCCTCTCTCTCTCTCTCTCTCTATCTATCTATCTATCTATCTATCTATCTATCTCTCTCTCTCTCTCTCTCTCTCTCTCTCTCTCTCTCTTTCTCTCGTTCTTGTAGTTGAATGCAAATGTGGACAATATTTGACCAAATTATGCGACTTTAAATAAAACCCTAATTCATTCATCCTCTCTCTCTCTCTCTCTCTCTCTCTCTCTCTCTCTCCTCTCTCTCTACCTTTATCTATATCCCCCTTTCTCTCTCACGCTCTCTCTTTTTTGTCTCCTTCTCCTCTCCCTTTATATCTACCTCCAATTTTTTCCCTTTATCTATATCTACATCCCCATTTGTTCACACTTAATTATATGAATTACTTAATTCATACTAATGAAATCCAGTAACTTTCTGTACTCGGTTAAGTTACCCGTCTGTTATATGTACAAGTTCCTAAATCTTGCCAACCACCGGTTTCCTAAAATAACAGCGCTCGAGACTTTTCGTTAAATTATTGGTAGCTTATGCATATTTGTACGTATTAGAAATGTGATCACAGTAAGTTTTTTCCACATCGTCAAAGAACTAACACTAATTCCAGTGCCGGAGGACACATGCGATGAAAAACCAGACTATGATGCACTCAGTGTGAGAGATTAATGGGCAAGGGAGTCTCGAGGCCTCATTGATGGTGGGTCCTTGGGATGGGAATTTGTAGAGAGGGCTCGAGCAGTTGGGTTAGGATGGATCGAGAGGTTGGTGTGGCACATTTAGAATCGGGAAAAGATCATTGAAGGGATGTTGAAGTCGTGGACAGTGAGGTTAGTGACTAGAAAGGAGCTTTGCCGACTGGTACGAAGACTTTTAATTGGAAAGACTGAATGCGGTGGATTTTGGGTGGCTTGGCCGAACCCCATAGTTCCACTCTGTATATCCAAAGTGATCGCAGTCTTGTATGGGGTCAGTGCAGTGTTGACGGTCATGACGGATTTCGGTTCTAAATTCGTAGTTGTCCAAACTTTCTGTGAAGTGTTGTCTTGTGTACGGATTGGCACCTATTTTTGCCGGTGTATCCGCTTTTTGATTGCGATGTATGCTGAATTGTCCTTTTACCCAACAAAGGAAGACATGCACGTTTGGCGAGGACGAACAATCCTTTAACTGTATCAATGAATAGATAATTAGCGTTGGCCTTGTTATAGACATTCCCAAGTTTTCTATAGCACTTGGAGAGTCCTATCAGACAGGCAATAATTATGAGCAACCAAGTTATTATTGAGGCATGGTCTAAGGATTTCGATATTCATTATAATTTTAATAGTTTTGTGTAACTTGAATGGAATCTGAATTATTATCTTTCTGCCCCTTTCCCGCCTTATGTCGATAAATTTGACCAAACTTTGCCATATTAAAAAACGTAGTTTCACTTTTCTTGTACATTTTGTATCAACCTGACGGAGCATCCCAATCTTCCAACGAAAATAGTTCAGGCAAATTTCAAATTTCGCAAAACGCCGTCTGCCAGAGTTTGGAATTCTTTTAACTACTGGTTAATTTAATTTATCTAACAATGGTTTACAAAGGTATACCTGTATTCCCAGGCCTTTCGCTCAAAAGAAATTAATGATTTGCAGAGCCTTGGCCATGGCAAATCTTTGACGTTAGACCAGCAAGAAAATTACGTCCCGTATAGAGCTGAAAAATTCGGCCAGCACAGGGCATTCACAAAGATAATACGGAAGACCCTCCCTGGCATTTAAATTGCACGTAGGACATCTTTCTCTGTGCGGGTAATTCCTCTTTCGGAGTAAATAATTGAGAAAAACAGCCTCCCTCTCAGCTTGAACAACATCTCAATTGACAAAGCTACAATCAAGAGTGAACACAACACTTCCATATTTGACTCTAAAACAGTTCTATCAGAACAATCAAACTGCGTAACCCTTCTTACAGACTCTTCCCAATGCGCCATTTTTACCTTTTGTAAAAGTGAAAAACGCTGGGTGTTACACTGAGTAATATTCTAGGACAGATCAAACTCACAAGATTTCAAGTGAAACGCGAGACAAGATACCCTAGGAATCAAACAAGGCATAATGTAAATAAGAAAATTGGTTCAACGAAGGTTTCAATGTTAACCATATAAGTAGGTGTTTTTGTCTGTATACAGAATATTTTATTTCTGTTTCTTTGAATCTTTGCAATACCTCTTAACGATTACAGCCCCAATCTTGAGATATGTAAGAAATTATGGATCGCAAGACGTTTGGTGAGAGCAACATGGATCAGATCTCCTGTTCAGACCAAATGTACCTTTGGAAACCTTTAAGTTAAGTTGATAAGTCAGTGAAAATCGCGGTGTCATGATGTCTCCCAAGTTTTAATGTTTTCATAACGCCTATTGTAAAACGTCAATACACCCACTTCTCACTTTACTTCAGCCAAAGACTCTGAAGATCATCACGTTAGACTTTTTCGGTTCAGAGTGACATGCCATTTGCGCATGTTTTTCGAGTATGTTTATATTCAACTGAAGAGCGACTGGGTCAAAACCTCATTTTCTTTTCTTTATATTTGCATTGTTTTAAACTATTAGTTACGGTTATGAACGTTACAGTAAAAACAATGCGTTTTTAGGTTACTGTATGATAAACTCCAGAGGGTTAGCTAAAAAAAGGGTTAGCAATACTAGCCAATATTTTTGTATGATTGTCTATGCTAAGTAAACATTTGTTTTCCATTATATTCTGATCAAACTGCCCTAGAGTTCATACAGGGTGTCCTTTATTTTTATACCCGGCTGAATTTCCCGATAAACAATGGCGCTATAAAAAAAGAAAAGAAAAACTTTAATATGTTTAATCTAGTTTCAAATTTTTACCTTTTTTGTAGAAAAATTATACAGGATAACTCAGGCCCAATTTAACTTCAAAATTTCAAATACGAACCTGCACATCATTTAGTAGGAATTTTTACGCTGAAAACAATCAAAAAATGACAAATTAAAGGCAAAAAGTTTGAAAAAACGCCTTTCCTTTGTTTCGTTGTTAATTCCAATAATTTTCTTCTTCACTAAGGTAAACATTAATTGCCTTTATTATTTACATTCTGTCATTGTTTGTCAAACTTGCAATATGCGAGCAAATCTTAATTCATGGAACTAAATACATTTTATAATAGTACCCATTCGTTACATATTCCATTGAAAATTAAGAAAAGCACATTTTTCCGATCAACAGCGAGTAGATATGTGCGTCTGCTTTATTACTACTTTAAATTCACTAATTTCGTGGTCCGCTTGACCAATTAATACATTACAATTAATTAAAGTTTTTAGTTGAGATAAAAAAGTGAATGGCACGAGCGGGATTCGAACCCACGATCTTCGGCTAGATACGCTGCTCTCTACCACTTGAGCTATCGTGACCTCGATCCACTCGGGCACTACCTTCGCATCTCAGCCCCACCTTTTGAGTTTTCCCTCCTTTTTGCCATTTTTCAAATGTCGTGTAATCGGATTGGATTCTCGGCGACAAATGAAATGGGCACGGAGAGCTTTAGTGAAGTATTCTTCATTTTTAATACTTTAAATTCACTAATTTCGTGGGCCGCTTGACCAATTAATATATTACAATTAATTAAGGTTTTTAGTTGAGATAAAAAAGTGAGCGGCACGAGCGGGATTCGTACCTTTTGAAAAATGGCAAAAAGGAGGGAAAGTTCAAAAGGTTGGGTTGAGATGTGAAGTTACTGTCCGAGTGGGTCGAAGTCACGATAGCTCAAGTGGTAGAGCAGCGGCGCATCTAGCCGAAGATCGTCGATACGAATCCCGCTCGTGCCGTTCACTTTTTTATCTCAACTAAAAACCTTAATTAATTGTAATTTATTAATACTCGTGATATTGCGCGTCATGCAGTCGAGTTGTAAACCCAAAAATTTTCTGATCACCCCAGAGTAAAACCACCACAGCTTTTTAACGCATTTTGTACGCTGAAAACAGTGATGCGATCGAATTTTAAATTGGTTAAAAAATGGCAAAGTTATGGCAAAAAGACACCGGCAGAGTAATTTCGACGAGGAGCTGAATATTTTATTGTGTGTTCGCATAAATCCGAATTCCTTTCTCCGGAAGGGTTTTAAGTTTTTTCAAAAAATACAATTTGAGTTGTACTCCGGACTTACAATTTTAAGCCGTATCGCTCTTACCTTGGCCAGGGACTTCAATACTTCATTCTGATTATGACAGGCGTTTAACGTTCCTTGCACAAATTTCGATTTTGGAAGCTGAAGAAAACGTTCTTCCATACAATATCGTACAGAGTGATGAAACCAAGTTCACCTCTAATAGCATTCTAAACCGTTGGAAATCTCGAACGTGGGCAGAAGAAAATTGTCATTGGTTCAAGAGAAATTCAGCCGGGCCAAATAAAAATTACATCAGGTATAAGTTTGGTGTTCTCACAAAAATAATCTATCTTTTACCCTCTCACTTTCCCCTTCACCAAAAAAAAGTCAACAACAATACAATTTAACTTCCAGCCATAAAAATTAACACTAATCATATTTTATTTGATATTATTACAGATTTGTTTTTTAGGTTGTGCAGTAAAAAATCGAAAATGTTCACACACAAAATAATTGTGCTTGTATAAAAACTTGCACCTATCAAACCCCCTTGCTGAGGTTATAAGACAATAATCCGCCTTAATAAAATATAAAAAATCTCGTTTTTTGCCCATTGAATTTTCGTCATTTTTGTCGTAGAACTTCCGTTTGAGATAAGGGAACTCTAAACAAAAAACGAAAAAATACAGAACGAGCGGGGAAAAAGATAGCCGAGAAAGAAAAGGAGAATTGAAAATGATCCCGCCCCCTTATCCGGGCCAATACCGTATAATGTACTTAGGAGTCGATACAGCTTTTGATTCAAAGGCAACACCACTAGGCGGTGGGAAAACACATTTCGAGCTTTGCCTCGGTTTATAAAATGGTTATTGTCAGGTGTAACAGGAAATAGTGACCGTCCACCCCATACCCGACACCAATTTCCGCTTTACGTCCTTTTCTACTTTATCCCTTTGTGTCCCGACACACAGAGGCAAACCGCTTAAATGCGAAACATGGAATTTCCATGCTTCATGCATCCTTTTGACCCGCCTGTTTTGTTATCGCTCCTAATTTCAATTATTATCAACCAATAACTTTGTGAGTGTTGAATAAAAAAAAATATGTTTGTTGGCGGACAAAAAATTATTCTCCTAATTAAAAATCAATGCTAATTATCGGCAAACACGATTAAATTGCTTAAATAATGTTTTTATCGCGACGTTAAATTATAAAAGACCAGCACCGTTACATCGATACGCCATTAACGCAACTTTGCCTGATTCCGTATGAGTTTTAGGCTAATGTTATGGATAATTTATTTAAAGTTTTATGTTGGGTTTAGAAAGAGTAAGCACTTAACTAATTAATATATTAATTAGCTCAAAACGTTACAAATTCAGTTTGTGTTATTTCTTTAAAATGATATGTATTTTTATATAGCTAGTGCATTATTTCAGGTAATTAATACAAATCAACAAATAACTATTATACTTCATTTGATTTGTTTGACAAATTTATACAATGATTTATTCTTTATCTTTTATCTATTGTTAAATAAAAAGTTGAAATAACACTTTATCTCTTCATACTTTTATTTAAAATTGCATAATTTAAAAAATATCATAAATCCAATGATAAATTTGGAAGAACATAAACTAATCTTCAATTTAAACTTGTGTTACAAGCTCGCTCATAAAATAATTTAACATTGATAAAGTGGATAAACCTTATTAAAATTTCAATTAGTTATACTTTTTACCCAAACTCTTGATTGAGATGAAAAAGTTAGTGGAACGAGCAGGATTCGAACGAACGACCTTGGAGGGCGCCGGTGGCCACAACGTTATGCGTTGACACGGCGCTCATCACCCTAAGGTAAAGGTCCCGGGTTCGAATCCAGCGGCCCTGCATTCGAAAAAAACCACGACCTTCGGCTAAATTCTAATCATATAAAGTCTTATTAACGTATTAAACAAGTAGAATCACAATCAAATAAATGCTAAAACTAAATAATTGGATTGATTGTACATAATATTGCAAGATATCTCGGTTTGTTTTCCATTGTATGTGTACTTAGACAATACTGCATGTATTAATTAGCGTGAATGTGTGGTGTGAGAGGTACTTGAGTACCTCATCCATCCTCAATTAGATTAGTTATTATTACCATCCCTAACCATCGTTTCAAGTGTGAGCTACATCCTCAAAAAATCAGTATGTAATTGACGATTGCCTAACAACACCTATAAACCACTCTGTTTACATTTGAACTTGTCGATTGCTTACGGATTCTTATAACGAAACAATGTCCGTCTACTGTCTAGTTGAGGCTGAAGTTGGAAAATATGTTCCTCCATGTACCAACAATTGGTGTGACTGAGTCCAATGAGGACTCTGCCATCTACCAAAATGCTAGCTGTACACAAATCAAGGGAAACGCTAAAAGTGAAAGCTATAGTTTTTTTATATTAAGACCATTCTCCCAGACCGAACCTACGACTTTATTCATTGTGTTCTTAATTTTCAACCATAATTTTAAAAAGTGCTTCCCCCGAAGAATAAGGAGTCATCGTCCGCAAACAGATAAAAATGTACACCCTCAGCTCTTTGTACGAAGTAATTAATATACATTAAAAATAAGAGGGGGGCAGGTACAGAACCTTGCGGTACTCCGTACTTGGTTGGGATGTTGGAAAACGTCTCCTCATTGAATTTTGTTTTTTGGTGACGACCCTGCAGACAAGAAGCGAAAATATCATTAACACCCCCTGAATTACAAAATTTTCCATTCTGCGAAGTAAACGTAATGGTCAACCAAGTCCAAAAAATTTAACTATTCTTATCGTTATACGGTTTATAAATGCGTTATTAAGTGGAAATCTAATAAATTGTTAGTTAAAATTTGATCTATCATTAAAAGATTGTCAGGTTAGTGAATTTTCTTTGAAACCACCATAATTAAAAGTATCTATTAAATCTCATTAAAATAAGTATACTGTAATTAATATCACAATAAAGTACGAAATACACAAATTAATAACGTACTAATCAGAACTACATACATGCATTGATAAACATTTAATTTTATTGGTATGGATGTCAACTTTTAATAAAGTTGAAGTAATCGGCAAAACGGCGCTTCGCGATGTGAAACCCGCACGGCCGAACGGTTATGTTGGGTTTTAATCTATTCAAGTCCTATCTAAGAAAAAATTGTTCTCCGTGATTTTCTTCTTTCGGGATGAAACAATCCAAGTTTGCACCTAGCCCTTCCACGTTTTCTCCGCTTCGCAGAAAACCATTGAATATTTTTGGCCTATATTTTTGATCTAAGAATTCATATATATGCACATAGGGAGAATGTAAACAACTTTTCGAATTCAATATTCAATACATATCTGTTTAAACAGGGTGTCCTTTTTAGAAGGCCCGGCTGAATTTCTCTTGAGCTATTAATGCTATCAAAAACGTATTTAAAATTTTGTAGACTAGTTTCAAAGTTTTTCATCAGGCACTCTCAACACGACACGCAAGGATGGCACAATTACACAGAAGACAAACACTTTGAGCCCTGAAGATGATCTCAATAAAAGATCGAAACGTTGGCACGATAAAGAAAATGTTTTTCTGAAACCTACATCACACCCGACCGCATCTCACGATTTCTGAATAATTATCGATTAACGGTCACTAATCACCACACATATCTATTATTGCAAATACTCAAATAAAATTCTACAGCACTAGCTGCCCACCGTTTAAATTTAGATTTAGATTATTAGATTTTGACTGGTTTTAAGGATTTATGTCCAATTTCTTTCACTCTCTCTCTCTCTCTCTCTCGCTCCCTCTCTCTCTTTCTCTCTTTCTTGTAGTTGAATGTAAGTGTGGTCAATATTTGACCAAATTATGCGACTTTAAATAAAACCCTCATTCATTCATTCATTCTCTCTCTCCCTTTCTCTCTACCCCCTCTCTCTACATTTATATCTATACCCCCTTTCTCTCACACACTCTCTTTTTTTCTCCCTTTCCTTTTCCTTTATATCTATCTCCTCTCTTTCCCTTTATCTATATCTATATCTCCCTTTCTCTCTCACACTCGCTCTTTTTTTCTATCTACCCCTCTCCCTTTTTCTATATCTATATCCCCTTTCTCTCTCATGCTCTCACTCTTTTTCTCCCTCTCCCTCTACTTATTTACCCCCTCTCCCTTTTTCTATATCTATACCCCCTTTCACTCTCGTGATCTCTTTTTTTCCCTCTCATTCTCCCTTTATCTCTCTCGCGCTCTCTCTCTTTTTCTCTCAGTTACACACACATTTCTATTTAGCAATCTACATAGTAGGATATATATATTTATGTAAGAGTGGATAGAAAACTTATCTGATAATGTAAACCTACTTGAAGAATGTCATAGCATAGAAAAATTCTATACTTTATAAAAGTTGTTGCGAGGTTCCCCTTTTTGGTGTGGCAATTTTCACAATTTGGCATTGTACTGACGAAAGTGAACACTTACGTGAACGAACTTATAATTAGTCGAAAGGTACTGCCGTTTCATCGAGTAATAATACTATTTTAGTAAACAGTAAAAAAAGGTGAAAACTTTACTCGATGAATACATGGAATGACAATTTCTATATTTATAAAATTGCCCAATCCTAATTGGATAAACATAAAAACCAATATTTGTTAATCCAAAATATTATGGCTGATAATAAAATGTCCATGAACACGGAAATAAACCACAATTACGAGTTTTTCAGAGATTTTCTTTAAAATTGGAATAGTGTTGGGTTTGGGATTCGACTTGTTATTAAAAATGTAAGAAGCGAAATAAGCCGAGGGTTCCAGGGTCGGAATTGCGGTCGGTCACCCCCGCCCACAAGATATTTTAATAAATGATCTTTTCTCATCACACTTTACCCCCACCAGTGCGGAGGGTTTCGCTTTATTAATTGCCACCCCAACCCTTTGCCGTCCAACTTCTGCCCCCGCCCATTCAACCACCCAGGGCCCGGGCCGAACCGACACTGTTTATTACTTAGTGGTTTAGGCGAGTAACTCCCTCCTCCCGTCCTTAGCCGGCGGCGGTTCAAAAAACAAAGTTGATAACTACCCCTTTCCATCCGAACACAACCCCTCCACATCGCCATCGCGCCCTTTTAATGGACTCCGAGAACCTTTGCGGCCAGAAAATAGTTTAGCCCTCTTTTACCCGGACGAGGTTCCAGAAATACTTTCACCCAAATCGACTCAGACGCGTTATAAAATTAATTTCTCTAACGCGCCCGGCCGCAAAGCGCTTTGGAACCCCCCCTCAATATAATGTTTTCTTAAAGTTTGTATTTCGTTAAACGAAGCAAGGAAAGGCAATTAAAACATAAGACGAATTAATTGACTTTATTGGATTGGCACAATACGCTTATAAAGAATTAAGATTATGACTTAATTGAGGAAATAGCGAAAGGGAAAATTAAGCTTTCAGAATTTGAGCTCTAATGTAGACATAAAGGTTTATATTTTTTAAATACAATGTTTGATTAAAAATGACTCATTGTACAAATTTTTGAAAAGCTGCAACAGTTAGTCATTTTACAATGAAAACCGCACGGTAATTCAAAGCTTTGACACAATCAATCAAAAAGAAAGAGGAATAGCAGTTGAAAGTTAAAATATTCATAAATAATCTGGTCCTCAGCATGGTCTGGATCAACAAATTCAATCGTTACTGCCTTCACAGTCTTTGGCAATGTTGGGACTGCAAGAGTCTATGTCAACAAAAATTTGAAACCATCTATTAAAAAAATTTAATTTTCAATTTGTGATATATTTAACGCAACAATGCTTAGTTTAATATTAAACCCATCAAATCTCTACATTAGTTACAGGTAATTGGAAGCTATCGTAGTTAAAATAAACAGTAAATAATGCTCTGTTTACTTCCTTTATTTACTTTTGTACTGATTCATCTTATTTGCATAACAATTGTGCCCTTCTACATCTAAAGATCGATCTTAGTTAATCTTTTCCGTTCGTTGATTTTATTTAGTATTTTCTCTTATTCATTTGTGTTTTAGGGGTCAATTAACCACGGTGATCGATCAGCTGTTATAAAACAATATATTTGTTAGGATCGGGGATGTGGTCCAAAGAATGTCCTGGTGTTTAAACTACGCCAAGCTTTCGGTGTTTTATTTCACCTTCATCAGGGCTCTACAACGGATACATATAATATTTTATAATTGCTCATGTGTGTAAGTGAAAATCAAAAATCAACTTGCTTTTCCAACTTACAGACTCTCTGTCAGTGTCTAAAACTGTTTTTTCTTTTCAACAATTTTTTCCATTATTTGGTTTTAAACGACCAAATAAATACATGAAATAAACTAGCCTATGTAAAATGTACTGTTGTTTATTTGTGAATTTATATAATTGTTTTATTAGAATAGAGCAATCACAGGTTATTGTTTTAATTATTTATTACAAATTTAAAATAAGGCTTTTAAGTCCCAAACGTGGACAGATATAACAGTACCTGATAATAACATTCTCTAGTCCCCTTTGTTTACGTTGATTTTGTCTGTGATTACAGTTTGTAATAAGTGTCATTTGTTTATTTATTTATCTATTTATTTATTTATAGAAAACATTGTACTCAGTATAAGAAATGTCAAAAGAGCAAAAAAATATTTATACATGTTGAAAATAAAAAACAATGTGGGGTGTTTAGTGACCGTTAGTCAAGCATTATTCGGAGATAGTGAGATGCGGTCTGGTGTGACGTAGGTTTTAGAAAAACACTTTCTTTATCGTGCCAACGTTTCGATCTTTATTGAGATCGTCTTCAGGGCTCAAATTGTTTGTTTTCCGTGAAGATGTGTCATTCTGTGTGTCGTGTTGAGAGTGCCTTTTTTTTGGTTCTTTGTTTTTCTTGTGTAGAAATGTGTGGTGTTTAGTGACCGTTACTTGATGATTATTCGGAGGTCGCGAGATGTGGTCTGGTGTGACGTAGGCTTTAGAAAAACATTTTCTTTATCGTGCCAACGTTTCCAGCTTTATTGAGATCATTTTCAGGGCTCAAAGTGTTTGTTTTCCGTGTAGATGTGCTATTATTTGGTGTCGTGTAGAGAGGGCCAGTGAGATATTGATATCATCAATAAAGAACGAAACGTTGGCACGAAGAAGAAAATGTTTTTTTCAAACTTACGTCTCACCAGACCACATCTCACGGCCTCCAAATAATCATTAAGTAACGGTCACGAAACACCACACATTATATTTATTATATATTCTTATATTTATTATGTTATATATATTTAGAATATTATTTTATATATTCTTATTCTTAAACTTTTTTTCAATGGCTCCAGGGCATTTGAGTGAGTATGACAGTGACGGGGACATAACATTATTCGAGGAAGGATACAGCCAGCGGGAAGCCGCTAGGAGATTGGGTGTAAATCGCTCTAGAAAAAAAGGAATGGTTCCTAGGCGATTCAGAGAAATGAAGATTCATACTAGAAGGCAAGGTCGACCTACGTCTACAGATAGACAATAGATTCATCCGCCATCAAGCTTTATAAAATCTCAGCCTTAAGTGAAATGAGATAACAAAATGATAAGGCATGATCGAAATGTTTCGATTTCCTGCAGTACTGTGAGAAAAAGGCTTAACGAAAGAAACCTAAGTATGCACCCAGCTCGTGAATATCTTCTTACCACTGTTCAGAAAATGCTAGGCTTCACTTCGCACGGGACATGTGGGAAGACAGATTGGGGACGTGTTCTAGTTACAGATGAAATGAGAGTGAGCCTCAAATTTTCAGATGGCCTTAATTCATATGGAGACGATCAGGAGAAAGAAACGCGAGAGTTGGCGCCAAATTTTAAACTATTGTATTTTTTAATTTATGTCTATTTTATTTATGCATATAACAATCATTTTTTTAAACTTATATACCCTCAATAAAAGATACTAGAAAGATATATTTTAAAAAATAATGCTACTTTCCTTTTGTTAATTTACTTAATTAATTGTGATTAATGTAATAAAATATGTTTTGTTCAAAAAGTGTGGATAACCACCTAAAGCTTAAAGAACCATAGCAAATATAAAATACAAAAAAATAACAGCCTATAAACTATTCAAAACATACACACAATTTAAAAACCATCACATTTTGGATTTGAACATGACTCTTTTGAAAGACGATTCTTAGAATATATACATATATATATATATATATATATATATATATATATATAGGGTGGTAAAAAAGGTCCCATGAACCCTTCACTTCTGAGCTACAGGCAAAATCCCATGAAAAACCACGTTTTTTTTAAGTTACTCGTGAAATTATTAGTAAACCAACAGATTGAAACAACATCTGTAGAAGATTAATTTCTACGTCGAATGGGATTAAAACCAGCCTGATCTTGAACTTGAAAACTTGAACTGTTTTCTCATGGATCCCCCCCTACTGAATAAGATAATGTACGAAAAATCTGAACGGCTAACCGAAGTTGTGAATTTTCGATAAAAATGTCAGAAATGGTGAATTTTGTGTACCCCTTCACCTCCTAACTTCGAAAAATCGCCAAAAATGAAATTTTCGTCCGATCTGGCTGTTTTAATCACATTCGACGCAGAAATTAATCCTCTACAGATGTTGTTTCGAGCTGTGTTACGGTCATGCTAACGGTTTACTAACAATTTCACGAATAAGGTCAAAAAACGTGTTTTTTCCTGGTTTTTGCCTGTAGCTCGGAATGGAAGGGTTTGCGGACACAGGTTCATAAGATCTTTTTTACACAGCGTTCAATTTCCAACTAAATGATCCTATTATATTCCGATATTAATTATTCCTGTATATAAATATTATTCTTAGGGCTACTGCCGTGAAAAAAAAAAACAATGAGAAAAAAGTGGGAATGAAAAATTAAGAAATAAAATAAATTTATGAAACATTCGAAATTAAAATAAACGAAGGGAGAGATTCACGAGGTACTTACCACCTTCCTTCAGACGACGGCTGCACGAAGCGTAGGGAGCTCGGGCCCGATTCCACCTGACCTCGCCGCAGACTCGAATAATTTCAGGTGGATGATAATGATATCGAAGCACAGAGGATGTTGGGGCGTCGCGTAATTAAAGACTTTTTTTTAGTAATAACAGAGAGAAAAACTTGAGAAAAGATAGACCTGAGGAACATAGGTGGATTAGAGATTACACTAAGTATCTGTAAAATAAGAGGCCTGGCGCTAACATTATTTAATATTCCGAAATTAGAATAACTTTAAAAAATGCATGGTATAAAACATAGTATAAACACACCAGAAAATTAGATATCTAAATTAAAAAAAATCGTTAAACATAACTGTGCATTAAAAACCCCATAGATAATCTTCTTCCATCTTGACCATACGGTTTGTTGGCAAGTACACTTTTCTTTTTAAACATTAATTTAAAATAATACAAAATTTTATATAAATAAACTTAAAGTACAGATGCAAAATGGTCATATATCTCAAAAACACTACTGAATTTTTTTTTTAAAGTAAGTCTTTTAATAAAATGTAAAATACTAATATCTTTTATTATACTTATGTTTTTTTTTAACTGATTCTGATGATGGGTGTGAATTTCCAAAACGGCCAAATAAATGTTTAAATAAGTAATGAATTTACTTTTAAAAAACCTGATTGAATTGTTTTTGTTAACAAAAATCATTAAATTTTTGAGTTATTGTAATTTAGCAGTATTAGGTTTTTGTAATTTCATATTGCGAAAACTTGGAAGATAAGGAACGTAAAAAGCTTCAATTTGGCCGAAAGTCGACTTCTCGCAATCATTAGATATTGAAATTTATGTAAATATATACACGTTATAGGGAGCTTATATTTTTTCCGCTAATGTCTACAGGGGAGTTACTCACCAGTAGTCCGGGGTTGGAAAAAACAGAACAGGGGTAAAAGTTGCGGGGGGAGGGGCAGTAGAAATTAATAGCCGAAAGGGAAATAACTGGGCCGACCGGGGGCGAAATACGGCGCTCTACCCAACCCCATCCTTCCACGAGAGGGAGGATGCCAATTAATAAATCTTTTAAGTGCCGTTTAATCTTATTAAAAGATTTGGCGCCATTACAAAAATGAGACCGTCCATTAGAGGTAGGCCTTCTTGACCCGCTTAACGCCCAATATAGATGACCGTGGGAACTTTTTGGAAATCGTCTCGACGGCAGGCAAAACTGCGAATGATATGATCATACATATCGAATGATGCGTACAAAAAAATGGAGAAACCACCAAAAAGAAAATTCACCGAAACCATGGAAAATCATTTTGAGATAGATTAATATTTGACAAACAATTTATTACTTGGTTTTGCTCTTAATAATACGTATTACCAATTAATACCTCGAGGGCATAAAGTACCCTAGGCATCGAGTAAATAAGCGATAAAAGTATTTCTTCTTGTGAAACAGAATCCCATTCTTCAACAAGATCGATTTGAAGCTGTTCAACGTGGGAGGCGCCACACAATGTCTAATCCGCCCCTTTATCATGTCTCATAAGTGTCCTAAAGGATACCTGTCAGGTTAACGTGCTGATTAATTCATTGTGGTAATCCCTATATCCACAAATTAATGGCTGACACTTCGAGCTTTAATTTAACACGATGCTGTCCCCAATAAATGGGGCGAATGGGACGACAACATTCCGAAGAACTTCCTCAATGTACCTTAGTACAGTCCAAGATCCATTATGTGTGATAATCAGTTCGGTATGGGCGTCAACGTTGATTCCACCCCGTATCATAACTGACTGTTTTGAAAAGGCTGTAGTTCAGTCAGGGCACATGAAACAAATTGTACTCCACGCACGGTCCCGGTTATCTGAACGTCACAAACCAATCAGGCATTCATCTGAGTAAAGAACAGCCCTCCCCTCCATTGTACAGGTGTCCAAGAGAGATGCAGATTTTCAAATAGTCGCTTTTGTAGTCGTTCCTTCTCCAGGCAGCTTCTTTCTTACAGGTTAGTAAGACCTAGCTTCTGATGACCAGACCTTTCGAGATCACCGTTTAATACGTACCATTTGAAGTTAACTACCAACCAAGGAAGCTAAAATGATCGTCTCTAGTTTTGTACAACGTGGTCGAACACTACCTTCGTAGGCCGAAGCAGATCTGCTCGGGCGATATCTTTTCGATTTAAATCCAGTTTTGTTTTTCATTTTTAAGAAAAAATAATTATTAATTTTTAACTCAAGTTTTCCAACAACAAAAAAATTTAAATCCCGAGTCAAAAATTTGGTTGGAAATGATGAAATTGAACGGATTTTTTTAACCTTAAAAATGTAAAATGATTAATAGCACTCTACAAAGGTAAACCACAAGTTATTAATGTTGTGTTTTAAGTCAACTATTAATCTTCATACCTAGTTATTATCGAAAATAAACACAAATTCAAGTGACCAGATTTTTGTGTTTAAGTGTATGTACACTGACAGACAAAAAAATTCCGCCCACTTGTAATATAACTTGATTTGTATATATTTTTATATATTAATCAAAGTTTCGCGTTTTTTAACGTCTAATAATTGAGTCTTTATCGGAAAAAGTAAAATAAATGTAAATTTCTAAGGAAAATGAAAAAAAATTTAAAAAGAAGGGCAAATAAAATTTGTTTTAATTTTGTTTTAGATTTTTATTTAACATTTCAATATCGCATATTTCCCACTCTTGCCTTAATTACATCTAGAAGGCGCCTCGGCATACTTTCTACCAGTCTGGAAATGTCTTTTTGCTGGAGGTTAGCCCATTCTTCACGAAGAGTCCTTTCAAGATCGTGGAGTGTATCAGGAAGTGATGGAGGTGCTGTTATTCGTCTTTTGAAGTTATACCATAAATGTTTGATGGTATTTAAATTGACAGAACGGGGAGGCAAGGGTAAGACCATGATGTTACGCTGTTAAAGCAGTACGTTTGTACTAGAAAAAATATAATTTGTACAAGCAGAATTCTTGGATAGAAAATTTGTATAATATCATGTCTACTTGTAATATTAGTTGATTTGTATGTATTTATNATTTTTGTATATATATCAAAGTTTCACGTTTTTTCAACGTTTAATAATTTTTTTTGTCTAAAAAATTTAAAAAAAAATGTAAATAGCTTAAGAAAATGAAAAATAAAAAATACCTACAGATAAAATTGGTAATTAACATTTCAAAATCGCGTATTTCCTCTTCTTGCCTCAATTGTATCTCGACGAATCATCGGTATACTTTCAACCAGTCTGTAAATGCCTCTTTGCTGGAGGTTAGCCGTATCTTCGCGAAGAGTCCTTTCAAGATCATGGAGTGTATCAGGAAGTGATGGAGGTGCTGTTATTCGTCTTTTGAAGTTATACCATAAATGGTTGATGGTATTTAAATTGACAGAACGGGGAGGCCAGGGTAAGACCATGATGTTACGCTGTTAAAGCAGTACGTTTGTACTATGCGGGCGACTTGTGGACGGCATTATCGTGCATTAGCATAGGATTGTTGCTCATTATAACGAGGATAGGCAACGCGTGATGTTCCAAAATTTCATCCACATAGCGAGAGGCCGTCAAAGACCCTCCACGAACAACAACCAACTCAGTTGATTCTTGCCCACACTATCACTGAGCTTCGTTGAAAATGTCGGCTCTGGAAAAAATTACAAGCTTCCTACCTTTCATTTCGCCTTCTTCACACTCTTTCACGCCCTCCTGAAAATCGTAGAGCAAATCTACACTCATCTGTAAAAAGTAGAGCAGACCAATCGTCCAAAGACCAATGACTGCGTTCTCGTGCAAATGTGAGCCGTGAAACTCTGTGTGTTCTGGTCAATTCTGGTCCTGGGCATTAACGTGCATTAAGAATAGTATTGTCGTTGATTTCAGGCATTGCATGATGTTCGGCATTTTTAAGTTAGAAAATTGAAATTAAGAAAACCAAGATGAAAACTAAACAGTTTATTGCTTCATAATTCAACTGAGACTGAATAAACATTTTAAATTTTGTAAAAATTAAACATTAAAAAAATCCTTTATCCTTGTTTTGGATTTAGGGGTAAGTGTGTTTGCATCTAATCGATATTCCCAATTTAAAACAGCATAAACAATTATTTATTGATAAAAACATTGAGACAAATTAAGGGTAGAATTTTCTTTTATCAAGAAATAGAAAAAAAATCAGTTGGGTGGAATTTTTTGCCTGTCAGTGCATAATGGACGGAATCATGTTTGATCTCGTTCACTGTTAACTTTAATGAAGTTTACTACGTTACACGACGCCATATTGGGAAGTCGAAACAAAGCGGAAGCGTTGGTCCCTTCCCCGGGCGTTCTACTCGGGTTTCATACAGATTTATAATTTATTTAAATTTAACAAAACATATTGTTAAATGAACAAGCAATTTCTTCACCAATTACAGCGGGTATTATCATACTATTAAAGATCGATCCTACTGAGCCGTTAATTATCGGACATGTTTTATCGCTTGTTGTGAATTAACACCCTTAAAACATTGAAATAATAGTCGGTAGTTTAATCATTAAAATAACGATTTAATATTGGAATACAAGTACAAAAGGAAGGAAACGATTCTCGAACGCACACTGCTCGTCTCATGTCGCCTCCCTAGCTTTGTTTCTTCCAACGCGCCCGATCGCTTCTGACCTCTGGCAGAATCATGTTATATCCAGTCGATATCCGCCTTTTTTTTCGGTGTTTTCATTCGTTAGTGTCACTCCTTTTTACACGCTTTTAATTTCTTTTAATGATTTCTTAAAATAGAACGTTTATTGGAAAAATGTTTAGTTACATTGATGGCTCTACTATTATTTATTCAGCAAAATATATAAATGATGTTAATAGCTCGATAATAATGCATTTTTGTATATAAAATTTAGGCTTGATCAATATACGATGTTTTGAGTATAAATAGTTCCTGTAAACCTTTTGTTAGTAATTATGTAAAATACTTCGGTGCATTAATTTCCAGAGAGAAACGTTGGTAAAGAGTATCACAAAACATTTTTACAATTTTCGAATTCTTAGAAGCATTAAAATTTATCTGCGTAAAAATCAATTTATTTCGCCTTAGCGCAATCTATATTATATTGTGGGATTACGGTATGGGGAGGAACTAATAAGATTAT
The DNA here is from genome assembly GCF_000648675.2 of Cimex lectularius. Classification (NCBI taxonomy): domain Eukaryota; kingdom Metazoa; phylum Arthropoda; class Insecta; order Hemiptera; family Cimicidae; genus Cimex; species Cimex lectularius. Next base: position 3,546,454 of record NW_019392673.1, on the reverse strand, counting down.
ATTATACGCCCTAAAAGTCATTCAAAATGGTTAATAAAAATAATTTTGAACAAACCAAGAAGATAAAACACAAATATTATTAAAAAAAAGGTTTAAATTAAAAACAATTATTTTTAAAAAATTCACGTCTTCATATTATGTTTAAATATAAATTATTTCACAAATACTCAAGTAAATCACACAATATTAAACTGCTGATATGATTTACCATAAATAAACACTATTATTTTTCTTATTACAAGGGTTGAGTCTATCAATTCTTAAATTTTTTTAATTAATATTATTTATCACTTGTTATTATAATAAAAAAAATTTTTTACAACTCCTCCTATCTGGCACAAGAAGTGACACTTACTGATAACTTTGTGCTACTTTTTTTACTTGACTTTGAATAGAAAAAAATTATTGTCTTTGATAGTTACTATTACTATGAAATAAAGATTTATTCTTATAATAATTGTTATTATTATTTAAATTTATTTCGTGATTTTGCCACTTACCTTCAACCTATAAATAGTAGCAATATTAATTCTTTTAATCAAGTTATATTAGCTGAACTTCTTCATAATGTTTTATTTTTGTTCTAATCTTATCATATTTTGCATATCGTTACAAAACCTTATTCCACTTGTTTTTTCCATTATCCTACCGGATTTTATCTATGCCTTATCTTTCGAGAGAGTGTGAGAGGTGGTTTTGTCTTCAATTGGTAATCGTGGAAGCAGTATTTTTTTTGTATCAGGTTGTTTTTGTTTTGTTTTGATGCTCAACGTGTTTATTAGTTTTTTAAAATTAATTAATCAAATTAAAAATAAATTGAAACACACATTCAAATGATTTTCCCTCTTGTTATTAGTCGTACGCTCCAATGTTCTGCTTACAACGCTTGATTAAACACATTTTTCCAACGACATTTTTTTTTTAAAGTAGGCATAAAAAGTTCATATGTCAAAATTAAGTTAAATTAATGTAAAATTATAATAAAACTATGAGAGAAACAGCACGTACATAATCTAACGTATTTTGTAAAAGTAATTTAGATTAATTTTCTCTATCCACTCGAAGTGTTTCAATAATTAATTCAAAATAAATTCAATAACTTGTGCGTTAATCGAAGTTTTTAAGCCTTGAAACCCTGTTCAAGCATCAAAGCCAAGGAAAGTGAAGAAAAATATGAAAATAAATCATTCGCAATTACTTACACAGAGAAACATAATCGATGTTTTGGATGAATCAAAGACTATTTCCACATTTCTTTGTGCAATACGAAAGTAAAAGATATAACTTTTCAAAATATCAATCTTGTTTTTTTTTATTACATTTCTTTGTTATTTATAGCTACAAATATGGCATTGAGTCAATAATTTCTATATATGATAAATTTGTAGAAGTTGCCCAATGACAAAACTCCTTCACACTGAAACCTCGTCAATCTTCACTCACAAAAGAGCTTTCTAATAAAGTTTTGCTGAATGCAGTATTTTTTTTTTGCGTTATGATCTATGCATATTAGCCATGGTGACAATTCTTATATGTGTGTTCAAATTGGGGGGGGGTTATCGTGAAAAAAGGGCCAGAGGCGACGGTGGGAATCGAACCCACGACCGCGGCGTGAGAGTCTCTCATGCTAACCACTCGGCTACCGCGGTGAGTTATCTTAGTTTTTTTTAAGGGAATTTTATAATTGACAATATGCATTGAGTACTATTTAGAAGATTGTAGCCACATCGTTGTATTATTATCGTGAAAGTAAAAATGAAACAAGTATCGGTATAAAACACGAGTAATACAAGTAAGAAAAGAACAAATTGAACGTTCAGTTAAAATTAATGCAAAACTAAATAACAAAGAAACCACATTGTTTTTTAAACTAAAACCTACTGACGCTCTTTTTTTTTAAATCTACATTAAATTTCAGCCAGTACTAAAAGTTTCATGGACTATCGCTATAACTATGATTTATAACGGCAACAACAACTCTTGTGAGGGGCGTCGGTGGCCGCAAGGTTTAGTCTTTGACACGGCGCTCATCACTGTAAGGTAAAGGTCCCGGGTTCGAATCCAGCGGCCCTGCATTCGAACCCGACATACTTACAAATGGGCTTTTTTTCAAAAACACCGGCACCCTGAGGTGACCTCTGCTGTTGCGAACCCTCGTAAAAAAAAATCTCTTGTTAAATATTTAAATGTGACTTTCTGAATTTTTTTTTGACAAGAGAAATATTACAATAATCATCTTATAAGTTTGATTTTATTTCTACAAACGTATTGATCGTTATTTTCAGATCAAACATGCCTTTACTTATAAGTCGACATTACTTTGTGTTTTAAACAATGTTGTTTATTTTGTGGTTGTTGTCAGTGCCTGTGAGATATTGAGTTTTATGTTTATATACGTTGAATTTTGAAGGGGTGGGGAAGGAAGTCGTCCTCATTTTTATATGAAGAGTCGGCGTCTTTGCGGTGAAAGAAGACGACAATGGGAAAGAGGGGGTAATGGTTCGGCCTGATTATCCTTTCAGGATTACATAGACGGGGAAAATTGGAAAAGGAAAGCTAAATTGTACAAGAATTAGACTATGTAGAAATGTTTGATGTGAGGAATGTAATGATTTATTTGTTATATTATATGTTTTGTGTGATGTGATTTGACATTTTCTTTATCGTGCCAACGTTTCGATCTTTATTGAGATCATCTTCAAGGCTCAAAGGGTTTGTTTTCTGTGTAGATGTGTCACACGTTGGCATGATAAAGAAAATGTTTTTCTGAAACCTATATCACACCAGACCGGATCTCATGATCTTCAAATAATCATCAACTAACGGTCACTAAACACCACACGTAGTTTTATATGTTTTGTATGATGTGATGATGATATGTATGTTATTGATATAGAATTTGACTAATGATATTAGCGTAGCTGCTACTGAGTTTACATGTCCGTTCTGTAATTGATGCCGTCCTTATCTCTGTTTATGTAAACTATTTCTAAAAACTTACGTTTGTATTTCTTTTGTTCTGGGTGTAATATTTTTGGATTGTTCAAGTCGAAATTGTGTTTGTGTTGAAAATGGTGGGTAGCCAATGCTGCAGGATTTTGCTTGGGTTTTTTCCAATCATAGATATATGTTTTGATAGATATCATAAATATATGTTTATCATAGATATATATGTTTTGTGATATGTTTTGAGATATATGATATGTTGCTTTACTCTCTTATCTTACATATTGGGATGTAATTCCGATGTAAGTTGCCGGGCAGTTTAAACAATTGATTTTGTAAATTACTTCAGTCTTCAGACGTCAGACGCCGTGGGATCTTTGATTTTGGAAAAAAGAGTGTGAACGTTTTATACTTTTGAAAGGCTATTGTTGGTAACGTTGTTTCTTTTATTGTCACCTAATTGGGTTTTTTTACAAACATACTTTTCAAGAAAATCTTTACTTAAAATCATAGTTCAAAAACTGGGTTTACTGCAAACCGGGAATCTCGCCAAGTCGGATAAAGACTTGGGTTACAAATTCCCTCTTCCAAGGAGAAGAACTTCTCAAGTTATCGGCGCCAATTAAGCCGGGGGACTTGAGATGAGTTGCTATCCCACATAAACGCTTAATAGCCCCGAGACGAGTTCGCTCGCTCCCTGCCGACTTTTTATTAAATAATTAATAACACTTTGTAACATCTGCGGACCGACGTGCATTAGAGCTCCTCGTGCCCATCCATCTTGCCGGCCCAGGAAGCATTGTAATAGGAACCCCCTTTATTAGATGGCATGGTGATGACCGCCGGGTTAAACACACTCGGCCACTCGAATACACTCAATTTAAACACTAATCTACAATTGCCATGGGTTTCATTTGTATTGCCATTACCCAACGGGTTCCCGCACAACTTTCGATCAACTAACTTCAAAAACAGCACGAATCCTAAGGAAAATGTTATTTTTAAGTTGCAGACAAAGTTCGAGATGAAAATGAGATCATTAGCGTTAAATGTCTAAAATAATTTAATACGCCAAGTAAATTTTATAGTATTATATCGTACACATTACACATTAAATAATACATTAACAGTTAAATATCAACACACTTAATATATGGCAAATAAACCAAATGAGCGGACAACACTAAATTATTTCAACGTTTCCTGATTCACATACATAGAAACGTAAGATAGTAAGAAACGTACAAACTGACGAATCTATTAGAGAAATTGTGCTCATGCAACAGCACAATCGGAAAATTAGTAAGACGAAGTATCGAGTAGACCAGCCCAAAATTTGCGATACTACTACATCGCACAGATAGAATAAAAAAGAAACGAAAATTGCAAAGAACGATTATTTGGAAATCGTGAAATGCGGTCTGGTATGACGTAGGTTTTAGAAAAACCATTTTCTTTATAGTGCCAATGTTTCGACCTTTATTGAGATCATCTTCAGGGCCTGGGATTTATAAACATTGTTTAAATTTTACAAATACATGTAGGATGTGAAAAAAATGAATTTATACAATAGTGGAAAATGTTAAAAAAAATTGAAATTATAAATGCTAGAATTTTTTAGATTCAATCAAAGTATTGAGTGAGTACAAATATTATTTTTTTATCTAAAATTTTCTAGCATTGTACAATTTCATTTTTTATAAAATGTTCTAGCATTGTAAAAATTCATGTTTTATTCACATCCTACATGTATTTGTAAAATTTAAACAATATTTATAAATCCCACCCTGCATTTTANCGGTCTTATATGACGTAGGTTTTAGAAAAACATTTTCTTTATCGTGCCAACGTTTCGATCTTTATTGAGATCATCTTCAGGGTTTAAACTGTTTGTTTTCCGTTTGTATATATCAATATCTCACACTCAACACGACACAAGAATGACACATCTACACGTAAAACAAACAGTTTGAACCCTGAAGATGATCTCAATAAAGATCGAAACGTGGCACACTAAAGAAAATGTTTTTCTAAAACCTACGTCACACCCGAATAATCATTAACTAACGGTCACTAAACACCACACATTACAAAGAATATATAAAAATGTTTCGGGGCAGAGAATATGCTCACAATTCACTTCATAAAAAAGCGACATGAACCTCTAACAGTTAAAAGTGTGGGTCTAATGCACGACGTACACAAAGAACGAAAAATGAACATAGTTTAAAAGTTAATTAAGGTTTATAGTTGAGATAAAAAAGTCAATGTCATGAGCGGGATTCGAACCCACGATCTTCGGATAGATACGCCGCTGCTCTACTCGGACACTAACTTCCCATCTCAACCGCACATTTTGAATTTTCCCTCCTTTTTGCCATTTTTCAATTGTGCAAGTGGATCGAGGTCACGATAGCACAAATGGTAGAGCAGCGGCGTATCTAGCCGAAGAACGTGACACTGACTTTTTTATCTCAACTAAAAACCTTAATTATTTGAAAGATATTAATTGGTCAAGCGGACCATTAAAACTAGTGAATTGAATAGTCCAATAGTTGAAAATATAAAACTATAGCACTCAAACCCTCATAAACAAACACAATAACTACGATTCACATTCAAAATTTACTCCATCCCAAACACTGGACCCATTAAAATGAAACGGGACAAAAATCCACCAAAGGCACCGACAATTGTAAGCTCACACCTTTTTAAAAAGAAATTTAATTCACAAAAATCACTCAGACTTAACACAGAACATGACGAAATGCGGAAACGCATCTGACAGACCAACCATTAATTTTAGAAAAATTTCACCACGGTTCTAAGATTTCTAGTTGAGATAAAAAGTCAGTGACACGAGCGGGATTCGAACCCACGATCTTCGCCTAGATACACCGCTGCTCTACAACTTGGGCTATCGTGACCTCGATCCACGGACACTAACTTCTCATTTCAACCCCACTTTTTGAATTTTCCCTCCTATAATTGTATAAAAGTGCAAAAATGTAATAACTCTATTAAACATAAACTTTAAATTGCATCAAACAAACAGCAGAAGTCATATCTATTCCCCATGTTTTTGGGAAAAAAGGCCATAAGGCCTTTTGTAAGTGTGAACGTCGGTACCCAGCCAGGACCCTTACAGTAATGGGTTGTTTTCACTTTGAATGAATTTCACATCGCATCCTGAAAACAGATGCTGAATAGTACTTTAATATTGACTATATTATTCATACGTTTATAACTAGTAACCAAATGGTTACAATAGTGATGAAACTTTAATTGAATAAATTAGTCGTAAGGAAGGATTAAAATTATTAAATTATTTACTCTAACATTAACATAATAAAAGAAAGTGTGAAAGCTTGTTTACAAATCGTCAAACAATAAGACACAAAAAATAAGTGATCGTCATAACAGCTCTGAGTTAAGAAAGGATTAATTCAAGAGAAAATTTAAGGTATTATTAGTTGTTCCAAGAAAACGTTTATTTTAGTATTTATTTAACGAATAATGAAATAATAAGAATAAAAAAAGGAATTTAATTAAATCATCTAAATGTTCTTAGTCAAATTACCTTTGATAAAGCGAAAAACCTGTCTCAGACAACTGTTAAAATTAATTTGTTTCTTCAAATTCATTTTTTTCTTTTTATTCCAAACGATTTTAAATGTGTGCGAAGTGAAGATCAAAATTGACATTTTTTGAGTGACGATCATCTTATATCATATATTGTACTATCTTCAGGGTCTAAATAAAACAAAATACATGTTAAAAAATGTTATAATATATGACGAAAACTCGACATATTTTTTGGAGTTTTCTCATCATTTACCTTATCCTCACTCAAATAATGGTTGATCATCACTGCATACACATTTAAAATCATTTGGAATGAAGTTACAAAAAATTTATTTATTTGAAACAAACAAATTGCTTTCTATATTTATACAGTTTTCTAACTGACATCATAAGAACAGTCAATAGAACTAAAAAAAAACACGAAATAGTGAAACAAAACCGACCAGAGAAAAACTGATATCAAGTATGTAAAAGTACTGCAAAAACTGCGAAAAACTGACATGTTTTAAGAAACTACTGTCTGTCAGCAATGAAAAAAAATTAAACGAAAGCACCGCAAACAAAAATTCGTTTTTCCGGTGCCAATTCGTAAACCTGTATGATGTAAACTAAGAGATGAGAGAAAGAGTTAGAAAGAAACAATCTGTAAGGTTGAGAAAATTAAAAGTAGTGTACAGAATTTCCTTTTTATTGTTTACATTCTGTCATTGTTTGTCATGCATTATGAGAACAACATTTTAATTCCTGGAAGTAAATAAATTTTATAATATTAGCTATTCGTTACAATCAGTATTACATTTTAAATGAACCGAAGAGCACATCAAGATCAAACAGGAAGTTGATATGTATGACTGCTTAATTGATAGCGGTACGATTTGCCTCCAGCTGACTATTTTCTTTGAGACCATTTAAAAAAACAAAAACCCAGCAATTTCAACTGCGGCAAAGGATAGAAAATGCATGCCAATCCATCTCCCTTGACTCGTGACCGCTCTGAGCACCGGTGAAGATTGGCTAAAAAAGTAAATCGTTGCATCTTTAAGCAAGACAAGCAGTTCGAACATGAAATGCGAATAATAAATAGCAAACCAAATCACTTTCCCAAACTCTTTGTCATAATTTTGTCATCTTTTGACCCATTTAAAATCCAATTACACCATTGTTTTCCGTGTAAAAATCTTTTACAATGATGGGGCATGATGTTAGGGTCGTACATGAAATTTTGAAGCTAAACTAGGCCACAAGTACCCTACATAATTTCTCTCCAAAAAAAGTAAAAATTTGAAACTAAAATAAAAAATAATAAACACCTATTTTTTTTATACAGCCATTGGTTCAAGAGAAATTCAGCCGGGCCATCTAAAAAGGACGCCTGTATGGGAAGGGAGATAATGGTGGAGAGGAAAAGATAGTCACATAAATATATAAGTATAGATAGAGATAAAGATGGACATAGATGTAGAGATATAGATATAGATAGAGAGAAAAAGAGAGAGAGAGAGGGAGAGAAAGAAAGAAAGAGAGAGAGAGAGAGTGTGAGAGAGAGGAAGAGAGATTTTAACATTTGGCTTTTTTAGTAGATTTTTCCTTTGTTGTAACTAAGAGTATTTGTTTTACTAGATAGATATATAAAAAAGAGAGGTAGATAGATAAGGTAAATAAGATAGGTAAAGTACGTGGGAAATCGAGACAGTCAAACAATGACAAAACAGAACGATATGAGAGAAAAACATATATATATATATATATATATTTAGAGAGAGAGAGAGAGAGAGAGAGAGAGAGAGAGAGAGAGTTGAAGAGGGAGAAAGAGATCGATTGATTAATTGATCGCTTTATTTAATCATGCAAGACTCTTTGGATCTTTGGATCTTTCTACCACTTAATGAGAGAGAGAGAGAGAGAGAGAGAGAGTGAGAGAGAGAGAAAGAAAGAGAAAGAGAGAAAGAGGGAGAGGGCGAGAGAGAAAGTGAGAGAGGGGGAAGAGAGAGAGTGATCTAGAGGAAAATCTAAACGTAGAAAGAGAGAGCTAGAGAAAAAAATAAAGAGGGAGGGAGAGAGAGAGAGAGCGAGAGAGAAAGTGAGAGAGGGGGAAGAGAGAGAGAAGATCTAGAGGAAAATCTAAACGTAGAAAGAGAGAGCTAGAGAAAAAAATGAAGAGAGAGAGGGTTGAGAGAGTGGTAAGGAGAAGGAGGAGTGAGCAAGAGGGTAGAAAAAGGAATATATAATGTTTTATGGAAGTGAGATTGGGTCTAATCGATTGCAGAACAAAAATATTGTGTTTTCAATGTTAGAAATATCGACCAATTTTTCACTCACGAACACTCTGGATCAAGGTATGGTCTTGAATAAAACAAGGAAATTCAGATGTTACTACCAAGCTTTCGACCTATTTTAAGGTCATCGTAGCTAGAAAAGAACAATTAACATATTAATATTATCGAAAGCATATCAGTTTCGTTCATATGAACTGTTTTGTAATTCATACAAATAAAATTTAATTTAATATTGTTCATAGTAATACTTCGACTGCTTAAGACTTAAGATGGTGATGGTTGATGTAAAGATTAAAAACAGTTTAGGATATTCTAATTATGGCAGGATTTTTATTATATTAAGGATTATTACTCTTCTTTTATATCAAATTTATTTTAAACTTAATCTACTTCCGATTATTAACTTATTAAATTTTGATACAAATCAAATAGTAATATTTATTCATTAAAAGTACATATATAAATATCAATCATGTGCATCTAAAAACAAAAGATAAAAATGAAGGTTCCGTGGAATTTTTTTTCTCTCAACTCCCGTTCGATTCATACAATGATTAATGTTTGCAAATTGTAAAAAGTCCAACTCGTAAAGATAGTTAGGAACAATTGGTGGATTCGGGACCACATGATGGTTTCCGGTGTGCTCGAGTGTAGCTCTACAGGCAGGTGATTAAACGCGGTCGTCAAGTTGTGCCTCGTTACGGAGAGTTGAAGACGTGTAGCATTGATCGCAACATTACCAACCTCTAATTGTTCAGGCCTTATTAGTTTCGTTAACAACTGGACGGCATGGGCCGGAGGGAGATTAATCAAATAGAATCTACTACCATGGGATGATTGCAGTTAATTCCAAACCTTACAAGCGTACTGCTCTATTTTTCTTCATTCAAAACCTCATAAAAGTACTTTCATGATTATTATTAACAAAGGAACTCATAGATCCAATGATAATAATACTGCTATGAATTATAAATATTCAATCCTTTTCATAATGTATAGATGTGAGATGACCTGACAGATAAAATTTATATTAGTTTAACTTTTTCCGCCTTTAATGTACTTTTCGCTGGAAAGAGACATTTTTAAATAAAACGAGATCAAGTCGGAAAGGACTTCGCAATCTTTTCATCCCCTCAGGACTCGATCCGCGAGAGTATTATTTGAAAACTGTTTTGTTTCCCATGGCTCTCTCTCAGCCCCCTTTGCGAAGAGCTCTCCCACCAAAAGCGATTTATAGAAAAAAAGATTTGACACAACATCCAATAAACTGAAAAAAGGTTCCTGATACTCAGGATGCGTTAATCTTAAAGGCAGTCGATACTTTCGGCCTTCAAACTTGTTGGACTTGTTTAGTTTTATTGTTTCACTCAAGATTATCTATCTTTTTCAAAGCCTCAAATCTAAGTGGAGAGAGCAGGACGAAAGAGAAGGAGAACTAGTGAGGGAGTGAAAAGGAGAGGCCGAAGAAAACTCTCACAAATTTCGCTGAGCTTTCACGAAATATTTGATCAAAATTTTGAAAGCAAAGTTAATAATTTAAAAGTTTACAAAATTTTGTATTTAAAGTCAGGAATAAAGTGAAAACTGAGGGATAATTTAGTATATTTTGTAAAAAAAAAAAGAATATTCTGTAGTTAACTGAAATTCCGAGTACAATTAAATTTATTACCGCCGAATCGAAATTCTGCGTTAATGTAGGTGCTTTTTAAATATGTGTAAATTTTCTCAATATGGTACAATTTATCTATTACTAAATACTGAGCTGGCACCGGCGCAGATCCTCACTGAAGATGGCGCAAAGCCGAAACGCGTTAGAGTGATTTCGAAACCCGCGAAAATAATGTAATCCATTGAGTGACCCTGTGTTCAACAACTCACAAACATCCACCATATTGCTAAATACTAACATATAAAAATTACTTATTTATTTTACAATCAAATGTAATCCTGATAAAAGGACACTTTTGAAGTGCTTTAAGTTTTTTTTTTCTTCTAATAAATAAATAAATTACAAGTCTGAAAAAGCACTTGTAATATGTCTTAATATAAATATTGTTTTGTTTAGAATACAGTTATATTCTTGTTAGGAGCATTATTACAAAGCGAAGAGCAACTGGCTGCCTAGACAAATGGGCCAATTTAAGAAAATTGGGGGATTTCAACGCTTCATAGAAAAGTAGGCGAAACCATTTTCTCTTGGGGAAAATGTTTTGTTTTGTCCGTTGCATTTCATGTTTAGATATAATTATTCAGAAATCGTGAGATGGGGTCTGGTGTGATATAGGTTTCAGAAAAACATGTTCTTTATCGTGCCAACGTTTCGATCTTTATTGAGATCATCTTCAGGGCCCAAAGTGTTTGTCTTCTATGTGTAATTGCGCCATTCTTGCGTGCCGTGTTGAGAGAGGGTTGCAAGATTGGCAGAATTACGCAGAGGAAAAACATTTTGAGCCCTGAAGATGATCTCAATAAAGATCGAAACGTTGGCACGATAAAGAAAATGATTTTCTAAAACCTACATCACACCAGACCGCATCTCACGATTTCTGAATA
>NW_019392673.1:3495094-3530094 GCF_000648675.2 Cimex lectularius | reverse complement strand
TTTCTGACTATACGGATAATTTAAAAAAAATATAGCTTAAAATTGGCTAACTTGATCATGATTTTGTTTCATGGAAGTTAGTATAATAGAACTATTTAATGTTTACAACGTTAACTTTGAAAGGTATCGCATAGAACGATCAAACATTGGTTTTTCCTCGTCAGTATATAGAACTGTCAAACATATAACAAATTCGTTCTCGTAGTTGTTGGAAACTTCAATCAAACCTTGTCCCGAACATGTCAAAACAAATCTATGAATATTTTTGATCAAGTTCGGAAAAGTGTATTTAATTTGGGGGGGGGAATATTGTGTGTATAGGAAAGATGGAATATGGAATTTTATGTTTCACAAATGAGTAATACCGGGAATAAAACTTAAATTTAGCTGGACAAAATGGACGTTGCCGAGTAATAAAAATATGTATTGGGATTATTTTTTGTATTATGTGACCTGATTAAATTTATAGAGGAAAATGTATTTATCAACGCGCAATATACATTGTGAAAATTTAATTTTATTATAAACAAAAGAATATTGAACGGTTCAAAATATGTTCATTCGTGCCTTTGTCCATTATCCTAATCTCTCGTTGTATCTGACCATCTGTTAGCATCTCCAATACCTTCCCATCTGCATAATTCCGGATAAATTGAACTCTGCGCCGAGACGTTCCGTCTAAAGAAAGGGCCGTTGGCTAATGAAGCGACATAAATTACTCTTCCTCGCGCTTAGAAAACAGGAAGAAGAAAATTTAGGGCAGGAAAAGCTTAAGGCCCACTTTTCCCACCCTCCTTATTTTCCTTGATAAAACCAATTAAAGCTGATGTGCTTTTCCTATTTACAAGTTGAAATTAATTTTTTCCCTGTCTCCCCCTTTTCGCGGATCGCTGTAAATTACTGTCCGTTTGATTTTGCGCTATTATATTGTTTACGTTGTTATGTTACATTTGTTTTGCGCTATTATATTGGTCTATTTTATAGGTGTTACCTTGTATTATGACGAGAGGTAGAAGAAATATCCTCGCGGGGAGCACCCAGCAGAGGAACTTGTTCATTTCTCGGATTCGGCAGACTTCACATTAACAACAACATCACCTATAACAAAATACACATTGTTTAAAAAAACACTAAAAAAGCTATACGAATTTCTAAATAGACACAAGCAAAAAACCTATACAAAATGTAACAAATTTCTGTATATCTGGTACAATTTATTAAACAAAACCCAACTTTACAATACATTAAAAGTGAAAAGATTTTTATTCAGATGACATAAAAAACCCAAGTACATAGTAAATTTTGAAGCTTTTCCTTTAAATATAAATATACAGGGCGTAATTTTTTTGATGGCCCGGCAGAATTTCTCTTCAACCAATGACGCTGGAAAAAAATAATAATAATAATTTTTAAAAAAACAAGGGTTAAATATTTTTTAGTCTGGTTTCCAATTTTTACCTCTTTTTTGAAAAAAAACTATACAAGGTTCAAAATTTTAAATACGAACCTATATACATCCTGACACTTTAAAGGATTTTTTCCCTGAAAACAATGGTGCGATTGGCTTTTAAATTTGTAAAAAAATGGTAAATTTATGGCTAAAAGAAACCGGCAGCGTAATTTCGACGAAGAGCTGAATATTTTATTGTATACTCGCGAAAATCCGAATTCCTCTCACGGAAATATTGGAAGAGTTTTAGGTTTTTCAAAAAATAAAATTAGAAATGTAATATGATGTTTACAGATTTACAATGATTAGCTGATCGCTCTCATATTGTACAGGGACTTCTGAATTATGACAGACGTCTAATGTTGCTTGCTTTTTTTACGCACAAATCAACGGTGCAATCGGATTTTAATTTGGTCCAAAATGCCAAAGCTATGGCAAAACGTTTAAAAAGTTTGCTGCTTTATGCGCCCCATCCATCTCCCCGTCGTACCTATGGGAGACCCCATACCGGCGGACCACGGCCACTAAACAAATTCAAATGGGATGCAAGTTTAGGGGATCTTATTGTGCTTAACGTCTTCCTTCGACCTTGCCCTGTAAGGGGAGACCCAAGGAAGAAGGGAAATTTTTTTTTATTATTAATTTATCTAATCTAATAGGTCTCCCCCATGCAGGTTAATCCTTTTGAACACACTTTCTAATAAATACAATATTTTAATAAATAAATAACAATTATGGGTACAAGGAGTAACCAGCCCGGAATTAAAAGTTCAGGGAAACGCTAAGATCTAACAAGTAACATCATAGGAAGAAAAAGAAGAAAAAAGAAAGAAAGAAAAAAACTATTCAGATACTTTATCCACTATAGCTCGGCTAAGGCTTGAGGACCTCAAACGTCCTCTTTTCTTTAACCAGTTCGTTGAGGGTCGGTGGCCAAATGTGGCGGAAGAGGAGCTTTAGTGGTTCCTTCACACTCTCAAGGAGGAGGCAGTTGAGCAGTCTGTGTTGGACACTGTCATCAACTCCGCAGTCGGGACACAGTGGACTGTTAGCTCTACAGAATCGGTGCAAGTAAGCGTTGAAATTTCCGTGACCTGTTATTATTTGTGTGATCCAGTAATCTGGTTGAAACCACTTTGCTTTTGCTCGGTCCTCAATCCTGGGTAGAAACTCGTGGGTTAGCATTCCCTTGGTGCTTCTGTCCCATCTTTCCTGCCACAAGTTGCCTATCCAAACTGTAAGGATCTCCCGGATCTGCTTTATAGGTGCAGTTCGTAGCCTTTCCCTATCTGACGCATCCAAATTTACCATTGTTGGCTCCTTTCCATCTCTTAGCTGCCGGATTGCAATTTTACTGGGGAGGACAATGTCTATTGGTGCAGCGGGAGCAAGGACTTGGAGGGCGTGAGTAGGGGCTGTCCTGTAAGCTTTAGTCGTAGTTATTGTGTTTTAAATTTAGAAACCGAGGAATCAAACAGATCGGGCCTATTTGTTTTTTTTTATAGCGCCCTTGGTTTGTATTTGTTTAACAATGTAATTGCTATATGTATTTGGATAAAAAATAAATATTCACAAAAAAAAAGGCCAAATTATGTTATATATGTTATTTCCACATTCACTCTCCCTATGGAGAAAAAGCGCGGGAGAGAGAGAGAGAGAGAAAGAAAGAGAAAGAGAGAGAGAGAGAGAGAGAGAGAGAGAGAGAGAGAGAGAATGTGTAAATAACATGTATAACATAAATAACACGTATAACCTTATTTTTGATGAGTATATATATATATATAACTCATGGTTTTGCATGTATTAAACTAGTTTTTTAAAAAAGAATACTATTTATTACACAGCAAGCAAATACAAAACTGGAATAACCACTTCCAATTAGGGAATTTTCGGTCTATACTCGATGAAAGCCCGAAACGGATTCAATTAAAAATATTAAAATTAGCAAAGGCTTGGGGATGTAATGAAGGAGGGGTTTCATGGAAGTGAACACGTGTAGGTGTGATAAGGGGGGAATGTGAAGGGTTGCAACAGATAAGGGTTTAGCGAGTACGTAACATACACACACACACACACACACACACACACACATATACATATATATATATATATATATATATATATATATATATATATAAAACCCATTAAAAAAAGTCAAAATAGGTTATACATGTTATTTACACATTCACCCTCTCTCTCTCTCACACTCTCTCTCTCTCTCTCTCTCTCTCTCTCTCTCTCTGTCTCTATCTATATATCTATCTATCTCTGTCTCTCTCTCTCTCTCCCTCTCTCTTGCTCTCTCTCTCTCTCTTTTTNTATATATACATATGTGTGTCTGTGGGGTCGTATTTAATATTTTGAACCTTGTATAATTTTTTTGCAAAAAAAAGGTAAAAATTTGAAACTAGACTAAAAATATTCATTATATATATATGTAATAATATAATCTTCGCCTTCTAAAAAATTACGTTGTATAAACTAAATCAGACTCAGCGTTATGTCTAATAAATCTAAGACAATGGAACGAATTAAATTTTATTTGAGCGCTAATATATTTTGCTATCTTTGTTTTCCTAGCTTTGCAATGATCCATTTTTCTTTTTCACATAATCATATAGTTCGTCGGTTGATAAATTCAATCATCAAAAGCAGTTTTATAGTTTATTTTAATAGCGTTATTCTTTGTATTGTTGATTCCCCGTTCATGTTTTTGATTGGAAAGTACCCGTGCTTGTAATAATTTAGCGTTTGTAAAGAGATAAGAGAGAGCGGAATTCTGCAAACGTCCTCTATTAATTTAACGATGATCCTCACAAACACATGTAGGGGATAAGGGATGCGCACATCTCCTGTTTTTCTGTGGAAACAATGGCCATGGGAAATGGGAAAGGGGGTCCCTGCGGAGATACCGACCGGCTTCCTGTTGTCCGACAACTGATCATTTCCTCGGGCGATCTCTCCAAATGGCTCCATCCCTCTGGCCATTGTGTGTCAGGCAAAATTGAGTTTTTTACATAGTATTAATGATTTTTTTAAATTACAAATTTGTGTGGTTTTTTAAGTATAATTAAACAAAATTTTATAGTATGCGATAATGAACATTCGTTTCCTAGAAGCGAACCTAGGGGATGAAGAATTCAACAAATTCTCCTGTTAGAAAATTCGTCGGTAATCAAGCATCTTACGTTGAAAAATTTGCGGTTTAACCGTATTAAAACATGGTACATGTTTTTTTACCATCATTTCCTCTCTTCTTCTAACTCGTTCTCTTTCACCATCCCTCCCAATCCTTGGCAAATGGGAGGCCTGCTTTGTAATCCAACGTTCCCTTGTCGAGGGAAATTTGTTAGGTTGTTTGCGGGCCGGGAACTGGGGCAACCGACCTCCTCCCTCCCAAATTGAATTAACATAAACGAAGCTTTAATCCCGTACTGTTGGAATTGGCAGGATCAGGTACTTGGAGTAAAGTTGTGTCGGCCTTGTTTGTACAAACTCGGCCGTTTTCTGTTTGCATGCAAACTATAATTTGTATATTTGCGATGGACACTTTTTTTAGTCAATTAATAAATCATTATGTAAGGTATTGGTTGAGATAAAAACGTCAGTGTCACAAGCGGGATTCGAACCCACGACCTTCAGCTAAATACGCCGCTGCTCTAACCACTTGTGCTGTCGTGACTTCGATCCACTCGGACACTAACGTCCTATCAAAACCCCCACCTTTCCAATTTTCCCTCCTTTTTGCCATTTTTCAAAATTCGAAAAGTACGTTGAGATATTAAGTTCGTGTCGAGTGGATCGAAGTCACGATAGCTCAAGTGGTAGACCAGCGGCATATTTAGCCGAAGGTCGTGGGTTCGAATCCCGCTCGTGACACTGGATTTTTCATTTCATCCAAACCTTACATAAAGATTAATTAATTGAAAGAAGTTATTTGATCAGTAGGACCACCAAATGGACTTTTGATAAACGTTTGAATTGATGGATATACTGACCGGAGTGACAATAGGAATAATGGCGAATAAGGAAAAAGTACACTCTAAGTCCATGTAAAATTACGTTGGTTGACTTCATCCTTTCAAATCCAAAATTTTAACCAAGATAAACTTAGTTTTGTAAAAGTAATTTTGCGTCCATGTGTCTCCTGGATTAACCATAGGTTATACCGCTAAACTGTGGTGAATTATCGACTCTAATAAACAAGAATAACCGAGTAAAATAGACTCTACATATTTACATTTATCTTGACCACGTAGTTTACAAACGTGTGGTGTATTGTGACCGTTAGTTAATGATTATTTGGAGATCGTGAGATGCGGTCTGGTGTGATGTAGGTTTTAGAAAAACATTTTCTTTATCGTCCCAACGTTTCGATATTTATTTAGATCATCTTCAGGGATCAAAGTGTTTGTTTTCTGTGTATATGTGTCATTATTGAATGTCGTGTTGTGTTTCAAACAGTAGCAATCAGCAAAAAAAGAATACAAAGGAAAACTAACAAAATTATCAACGACACAGACACATACAGCAAAATCAAATCAGACCATACCCCTTCACTCATTAAACAGACAAACGAAATCCTTCAAGAAACAGTTAAACAAAAAGAAATTGACTCATAAGCCTAGAAATCACTTCAAAACAATTCTCCAACGTCCCCGAAACTATACGGATCTATCAACACGACACACAAGAATGGCACAATTATGCAGAAAACAAACACTTTGAGCCCTGAAGATGATCTCAATAAAGATCGAAACGTTGGCCTGACAAAGGAAATATTTTTCTATAACCTACACCACACCAGACCGCATCTCACGATCGCCAAATAATCGTAGTTTACAAAATTAGCAAGTATTTTAAATACCCAAACAAACAAAATTACAAAAAACCAAATAAACAGAGCATAATATTATTCAGAAATATTTGTAATATGAATAAAAAAGGAAGTATTTTTGAAAATTCATATTGAAAAGACGTCCTTTGAGAAATATGAGAAAGGATCTCAAGTAAACAAGATGTTTTAAAGGGCCTTCTTTTAGAGTTTTATAAAAGCACATCTTTTATTTTAAAAAATCGTTCCAACAGAAATTGTCCTTATTTCCATATAATTTTAATATTTTTGATGATTACTTTATTTTCTTATTTAGCAAAAGACATTGATATTTTTTCTCTTGAATTAAAATGGAAAGGGCAAACTACTGGCATTGAAGATGGGAAATTTATTAAAACATTTGTCAGAGGTTGGATGTCTTTTTAACAAAAAATAATTCAGGGAATTAGATTTAAATCTTTGTGCAAATAAATTATTTTAACATCTTAATAAAAAAAATTTAGTATTATACGATGCGTTTTTAAATAAAAGTGATTAGTTAATAATAATGTTGTTCTTCTTTTTTTATAATATAAAATTATGCCTGTTAATTAAATAATTTACTTTATATGGATGTATATATATTTATATTTTTTTACTAGTTTTTTTGCTTTACCATTTCAGATCCTACGTCAATCGACTAGGAATGTGATTTTTATTGTTATTTATCTTATTAATTTATTATACAATAATGTCACCTTTGTACGACACCGTACAATAATATCCAGGAGTTCCAAATTTGGCATTCGTTTTCTCAGAAGAGAGATTTTTGTAGGAGGTGGCACCATGCTTGGTCACCACCTCGACAACAGTTTCCTTCTTCCTTGCGAAGTGGGGAGATATGTTAGAAAAAACATCACTTAAAATGACAAATTTTTGAATCGACTATACTAATTTTATGAATGTGGTATGGGAAGTCTGTCATGACTAGTCAGCATAAGGCAGTTTGGCTGAGGCACGTTAATCCGGCTGAAACTCTGGGTAATACACCCCTTAATATTCTTTGCCTTGTATACCTGTTGCCGATGGTTTTATAAAGTTATGTTCATGTGAGCAATTAAACGCAATTTCCAGATATTTATTACCTCTCCGATACTCTGCGCTTGCCGGATCATCGACGTTTATATTAAACCGATTGTCGCTATATCCTTATCACTTGCAAAATATACATCGCTCGCTTTTTTATAAGGATGTCTTGTATGATAGAGTTTCGAGGGTACTTATTGGATTTGGGTGAGTTAAGAGCACTTTGGCTGTCAGCTAGGATTACTATGGCCTTACGAGTAAAAGAATAAGCATATCGCAAGGCTTTGCGGATTGCCAAGCTTCCAAGGTAATTTCATAAGCATAAAATAATTATTTACCACATCTAAAATCACCCTTTCTACACTAATTTTGATCCATACGTTCTAATTCAAGGTTCTAGTAGAACAAAATAAATCATATTCAATCGTGTACAAACAATATCTACCCGATCAAAAAAGATTTAAAATTTGTAAGGAGATACATTGTTCTAATGATTGCAAAATTATTCCTTCAAAATGTAACTGGGTAATAGGCCGTAATTTTTTATTACCCTGCTATTTATGCCAGGCATAAATTCCACCGAATTAGCAGGCTTGTTGTATTTAGCCCGAGGGTGTTCCAATACTACACATCGGGGACCTTTTTATTTCATTGATAATTTTAATATTTATCAATTTTTATGCTTGTAGCGTTATTTATTGCAAAAACGCTGTAGAACTTACAATAACTTTTATAATGTAATGTCTTTAATATTTACCATTTAAAAAATATATAAATGACAGGAACAATTATTGTACAGGCTAACTTAAATAGCACTTTTTGTATTTTCAAGTAAAATTTGTATGGAATGATAAAAAATAAAATGTAGGGCATTGGTAAAAAAAACTGTGAAATCCGAGGCGCCTAACGCGAATCTCGCGATTAAGAAAAACTTTTAATTATGTTCAAGTTTTTTAAATTCCCTTCTTCAAACTCTTCAACGTTTGACGACATGAAAATAAAATTCTTATTAAAGAAGTTCCCTGGACGTGCGTCTTTGTGAGAAATTAGGGGCTTTCCAGGGATCAACCGGTGACACATTTCATTCATCAAATGCCCATTTATTGCCAATCCCTCTCATCAAAACCTAAAGGCAATTTTCATTTTAACAAAAACTTTTATTGGATTCTTTTAAATATCGTATTGTAAGATAAAAACCCTTCTTTTTTTTATAGCAGACAACCGTGTGTATTTATGAATTCGTTGAGATGTTTCTCGACAAAATATTCACATATAACTCAGTACTGAATCGTATGGCTAAAATTTCCAATCCACTCATAATGCAGACCCTACATGACAATAATTGGGACAGAACGCTAGGAAGGTTATTTAATGTCCTCAAAGCACTTCTGGTAGTAGTATATATTTCCTTCGCTGCTGAATGTTTTTAAAACATTGCTCGTCGTTCGAATTATTTATTAATAATTCACTACTTTCGTGGTCCGCTTGACCAATTAATACATGACAATTAATTAAGGTTTTTAGTTGAGATGAAAAAAAGTTAATGGCTCGAGAGGGATTCGAACCCACGACCTTCGGCTTGATACGCCGCTGTTCTACCACCTGAGCTATCGTGACCTCGATCCACTCGGACATCAACTCCCCATCTCAACCCCACCTTATGATTTTTCCCTCCTTTTGCTATTTTTCAAATGTCGTGTAATCTGTTTGGATTCTCGACGACAATTGAAATAGCGACGGAGAGCTTTAGTGAAGTGCACTTCATTTTAATCATTAAATTCACTACTTTCGTGGTCCGCTTGACCAATTAAATCATTACAATTAATTAAGGTTTTTTGTTGAGATGAAAAAAAGTGAATGGCACGAGCGGGATTCGAACCCACGATCTTCGGCTAGATACGCTGGTGCTCTGCCACTTGAGCTATCGTGACCTCAATCCACTCGGGCACTAATTTCCCATCTCAACCCCACCTTTTTGAATTTTCCCACCTTTTTGCCATTTTTCAAATGTCGCGTAATCTGTTTGATTCTCGTCAACAAATGAAATGGCCACGGAGAGCTTTAGTGAAGTATACTTCATTTTAAATAATTAAATTCACTAATTTCGTCGTCCACTTGACCAATTAATATATTACAATTAATTAAGGTTGAGATGGAGGGTTGATATCTGAGTGGATCGAGGTCACGATAGCTCAAGTGGTAGAGCAGCGGCGTATCTAGCCGAAGATCGTGGGTTCGAATCCCTCTCGTGCCAATAACTTTTTTTCAACTCAACTAAAAACCTTAATTAATTGTTATTTATTAATGTTCTACAAAATGAAAAAAAGTCATTTCACCATGTAGATCCTACTGCTCCCTACTCTCGGAAACTAGCAACTATTCAAAAGAATGTTGGAAAATTATTAACCAAAATCGAGTAACAAAGTTAAAAGTAGACTCCTATCTAGACGCAAATGATTTTAATAATTATTTTTTATTTATTTAGAAATCGTGAGATGCGGTCTGGTGTGATGTAGGTTCAGAAAAACATTTTCTTGACACGACACGCAAGAATGGCACAATTACACAGAAGACATACACTTTGAGCCCTGAAGATGATTTCAATAAAGATCGAAACGTTGGCACGATATAGAAAATGTTTTTCTGAAACCTACATCACACCAGACCGCATCTTACGATTTCTAAATAAATATCGATTAACTGTCACTAATCACCACACAAAATAATTATTTTATAGAAGTTCCTGAAAAAATATTAAATTCTATTGGTTTCTGATACGAGAACCATTGATATGAGCAATAAAAGTTTATTTTTAATCCATTAGAGTTCGTGGTCCGATTGACCAACTAACTTTTTCAATTAATTATTCTTTTTATGAAAGGTATTGGTTGAGATAAAAAAGTCAGTGTCACGAGCGGGATTCGAACCCACGACCTTCGGCTAAATACGCCGCTGCTCTACCACTTGACGTATCGTGAAGTCGATCCACTCGGACACAAATTTTAACCAATACCTTACATAAAGATTAATTAATTGAAAAAAGTTATTTGGTCAATTGGACCAAGACCTCTAATGGATTTACAAAATAAAATTAAGTGTATATTCACTACAGCTCTCCGTGGCCATTTCATTTGTCGCAGAGAATCAAATAGATCACACGTCATTTGAAAAGTGGCCAAAAGGAGGGAAAATTCGTATTATGACGTTGAGATGGGAAGTTTGTGTCCGAGTGGATTGAAGTCACGATAGCTCAAGTGGTAGAGCAGCGGCATATTTAGCCGAAGGTCGTGGGTTCGAATCTCGCTCGTGACAATGACTTTTTTATCTCAACTAATACCTTTCATAAAGATTTACTTTTAATGCCTGTTAATGAGAATGAGGTCCAGGCAACATTTAAAAATTCTACTCCTAGTGACTATTTTGGCATGAGCAATAACTTCTTAAAAAGTATTGCGTCCCACTTAATTACACCACTAGCACATGTAATTAATCTATGTCTTTCTGGAGGTTATTTCCCGGATGTCCTAAAGCAGTGTATTGAGACACCAGTTTATAAAGGCAGGGGTAGTAAAAATAAACCAAATAAATTATACACCTATAACTCTCGTACCAATGCTCTCAAAAGTTTTTGCGTTTTTGTATCATGACAGACTGCTCCATTTTTAAACCCAAATCGGGCTCTAGTGAGAAATCAATTTGGTTTTCGAGATGGCATTGGTTCTGTGCCACAACCAACCTCATAAAATGTGTAAACTTGGAAAAAAAAATCAACATGTGCAAATTGTGACCACTGATCTCAGTAAAGCTGTTGTACTTTTCACAGTTTGACACAGTGAATCATTCTGTTCTGTTTGACAAGTTACAGGCTTATGGAGTAAGGGATGTTGCCCTTGACTTCTGTAAAAATTTACTAACACGATAGATATCGGTGTATTAAATGAGATAATCTAATATCACTAAAACTATCGGTAGAGCGTGGTGTACCTCAAGGCTCACAATTGGGCCCGCTCCTATTTATAATATGTGTAAATGATCTAAAGAATTGCATTGCTCGTGATATTGAAAATAATGTCACTCTCTATCAGTACGCAGACGATTCCCTTGCGGTGATAACTGCAGATGACTTTGATAACCTTGATTGGGTAAGGGTAAACACCTTAAAAAGCATGACAAAATGGTTTGAAAATAATTATATGTTAATGAATGTACTCAAATCAAAAGAAATGATAGTGCCCTTTAACAATAAAAGATATCCACAGGTAAATGCTTGTAAAATATTACGGATCATTATTGATAGTCACTTATCATGGCACCAGCACGTGAAGTGTATTGTCAGTAGGTTGTCATTGCTTTGTTTTCTTATGTTAAAAATTCGGGATACCAGCTCACTTGAGATACGGCGGATAATCTACTTTGCTCTTTTCCAAGGAGTCATACGCTATGGGCTAAAAGTCAGTGTCACGAGCGGGATTCGAACCCACGATATTCGGCTAGATACGCCGCTGCTCTACCCCTTGAGCTATCGTGACCTCGATCCACTCCGACATCAATCAGACATTTGACGCCGAGAATCCAATCCGATTACACGACATTTGAAAAATGGCAAAAAGGGGAAAATTTAAAAGGTGGGGTTCATGGGAAGTTAGTGTCCGAGTGGATCGAAGTCACGATAACTCAAGCAGTAGAGCAACGGCGTGTTTAGCCGAAGGTCGTGGGTTCGAATCCCGCTTGTGACAGTGACTTTTTTATCTCAACCAAAACCTTAATTAAAGATTAATTAATTTAAACTAAAATTAGTCCTAGTTTTGAGTTTGTTAGAGTCAAGCCATTTAATTAAACTACCTGTACATATAACAACATTACCTGCAAGGGTCTTTAAAAAAAGAGTTTGTACATGGCTACAAAGCAACCCACTCTGAATGATTTTTTTAACGTAGAGGTTGAAACAACGTAAAATAATAAAATGTAGGTACTTAAAGATGTAAAATATGACGTATTCAAACAAAACGTAAATCTTGTTCACGAATAAAAAATATTCATTCATTCATTCGTTCGTTCATTCATGATGAAAGGTAATGAAAAAAAGTGTACCGAATGTTAAGAAACTACAACTTTTCAGGAGTGAATAAGTGATTTTCTGACCGAGCTTTAATTTTTTCCGATACCGGCTAATTTATGCTATAAAAACACACGTCGATTTCTCTTTCAGTAAGGAGTTTGGTTTTGGAGTTTTGACACATAATATACATAAAATACTTCAAACCGTGTAAAAGATGGTAACTTTTAAAGTTCATCAAGGCAAGGTATACCAACACTTGATTTGCAACATATGTTTCAAGCCAAGAATTTGAAAAAATAAGTGTCATTCTGTGCAAAAAAAAAGTTGTATTTTAATTTTTTTAATTATCTATAAATTGCAATTTTTGATTTAAAAAACCACTTTTTCACGGACAAAAAGTAAATAACTTATATTTTTGTATTAAACAGGCTGAACATTCGTGTTTTGTCAATAGTAGTTTTGTCCTTTTTTAAAAGTATGGTAATGAAAAACCGACCTCGAATTTGTGTTTCATTTCCAGTTTTCGACATCCTGGCGGAAGACGTAAACCGTAAAACGACTCCTGCCCGAGACAGGGCGGCTTTCCAAAAATGACTGCGACTATGAAGTTAATTCCGGTCGATCCACACGAGTTTCACGCTCGCCGGGAAGGATAATGCAAGTTGAAATGTTGTTCTACTCTTGTAATTCTGCGTGTGACATAAGCCAGCTACCTTCCACATTCCAGCCCCTTACAAACGCCATCGGCACTTATAAAAGAAAAATTAACAACAAGAAAGAAATATTTAAGATTAAAAGAGAAACTACAAAATAGTATATTTTAGGGTATGAACGTCAGATTTTCAAGATTATTAATCGTAAACCTTAATATAAAAACAATTGAAAATGATTTTTTTAAATTTATCTATTATCTATCATAGCGATGATAGGAACTAACTTTTTTCCAGTCAATAGACAGCATAATTAAGGCGCGAATACTTTTTAACTGTTATAATCCTGAATTAATATTAATTGGAAAGATTGTAGAAGTTGTTTTTGGGAGAGATGTTTTACATTGGCCACACCAAATTGGATCGCACGGGGTGATTTGCCCGCCAATAAAACCTGTCGCGGAAGATGCCGGTCTGGCTCTATGAAAATATATTTCTGCATACGAGCCCGCCAATAGAGGGTGGTGGGCGAGGGCGGCGAAAAACATATTACATGCCCGGGGTTTCTCAGGATAGATGTAAAACAGAGACATAACGCTTTCTACGTCTTGTACTGAGCACGACTCCCTCGGGCTTTCTATTCTCCCTTTACTTCTACGATGCCTTTCAGGAGCCGACCCTAATCGAGTCAAAAAGGGAACTTTTTTTACGTACTTCGTATTTAAGGAATAAGACAATACTTCGCCTTATGAAAAAGACCCATAGATGGTAAATCCAGGACAACGCCAAATTCCCTAAATTACGATCATTCTACCTTAAATTTTTTTATCAAATGCTTACTTTGGCATTTTTTATATTCGCTTTTTTTGAAAATTTGCAACAACATAGAAACAAAACTGTTCAAGAAATTTACTAATGATTCAGTAAACGAGTCCAAATTTACCATAATGTTAACTAATTTTTTACGTGATATTTAACAAACTATAGCAAACTCAAAACACAGCCATTTTTTACGTTTTTAAATAAAAAATATTCACTAAAGAGAAACAATTAATAAAGAAAAATTGTGTGTTTAAAAACTGCTTACTAAAAATTTTGTCCACCATAAGTAAAACATACTCGACAACATACATATTGATTGAAAAGAGAAAAAAAACAATACAGTAAAACTTCAATTAAAAAATTAATCCAAAAAATAATTATTAAGACGAAGCCTTTAGAAAATTCAAAAAATAATTTTACGAACCAAATATACACCAATGTTAAATTATGTTGAACCAGTACTCGGTCACTCACTGGGTACAAGATACGCGGATTTTTAAGTTACTCAAATGCATTTCGGCTTTGCTTCACTTTAGTTTAGGAAGATTACCTCACTGAAGATGGCACAAAGCCGAAACTCGTTTGAATAACATAAAAAAGGGGCGTCGGTGGCCACAAGGTTTAGTCGTTGACGCTCATCACAGTAAGGTAAAGGTCCCGGGTTCGAATCCAGCGTCCTTGCATTCGAACCCGACATATTTAGAAATGGGATTTTTTTTTTCAAAAACACCGGGCACCCCGAGGGTTGATATAACCTCTGCTGTTGCGAACCCTCGTAAAAAATATAAAAAAAATTAAAAATTAAAAAATACAAACCCAACATCATCCACAATCCTAAATTAGAATTATTATTTTTTTATGTATCAATTGTACCTATGTGAATTACTTCCTACGTGAAATTTGGTCGTTGCCGATCATTTTGTCAGCCAATCATTTCTGTACGTTTTTCGGCGTTTCGTCATCTTCAATAGTTGGTCTGGTGTTATATTATTATTTTATCAGTAATCAAAATCGCTATGATTATTTGGAGATCGTGAGTGCGGTCTGGTAAAAACATTTTCTTTCTCATACCACGTTTCAAGCTTTATGGAGATCATCTTCAGATCAATAAAGATCGAAATGTTGGCACGATAAAGAAAATATTTTTCTAAAACCTACGTCACACCAGACCGCATCTCACGACCTCCAAATAATCATTAACTAACGGTCCCTACACAAAATAGCACTCAAACTAAAGATCAACTAAAAATAGTGAGAAAGCGAAACACATCTGACAGACCAAACCACCGAATTAAAAACAGACCGAAATGTTAGATAAAGACCACATTACAAGAATATTTGTGATTGGCACTTAAAAAAACTATGACAATTTCTAGAATTATAAACCGCCGAAAAGATCTTATCGCAATTTAGAATCATTGAATTAAAATAAATAGATAAATATAAGGTAAAATGTGATCAAAGTTTGTTTTTGAAAGTCTCACTGTAAAAACTTTAGGTATGTTTCTTAAAATTAGTTCATTTAAACTTTCGGATACTTTTCTTTATAGTTTCTGAAATCATTGACAGAATGACATTAGTAAGGTTAGGAAAAAATTTCTAAAATATGTAGAAAGTTTCAGTCGAAATATCGTTAGGTTTTTTATAATATTAAATAACATCTTATTATTCTTTAGATAGGTGTTAATTTAAAAAAAATAAAGTCTTTTAAATAATTTTCTCCACAGTATTACAAAAACTTGGAAAAAATTAAAATATATACGAAAAACAAGGCTGAACGTTTGGAAATTATTTAAATTTTCCCTTTAAGCTATGTTTTTCATTCATTTTCAACGTTGAAGTCATGGTATTCTTTCCATTCGATTTAAACGAACCCTAAAAACACAACAGTTGGTATTGCTAACCGTAAAAGTACTTAATTTTAATTGATTCACACGAAAAGACTGTTATGATAAGCGTGTTCAAGTAAAAAATAAATTACTGTAACATTTTAAATGACGCTATTTAGTCATGGATATTTTGTTATATAAGTTTATATTATATAATTACATTTGTATTTACTCACTCGAAGCATAACTTCAATTTAATGACCTACATCCTGGATAATCTTGATAAAATGTAAAGGAAAAGTAAAGACATTCATGTCAAAAAAGAAGGTTTTAACGTCCATCTATCTGTTGGGTGCTGCGGACGAAGGGATCAGAGTTCACGATATACATGCATGTTATGATTAACTAAAAAGTGACTATTCCTGGAATGGAAGTTGAGAAAACGTTTGCCAGAGGTTGGCAGTTCAGCTTCCTGATATTTTGTCTATGCGCATGAGCATATGTTAATCCGTTTGATGATGACAGGAGCATTTTCAACTAACCCACCCTAGCACTTGAGATTATAACCAATACTACACCTCTACACATAGAGGCTAAGGTCAGAGTACTGAGCAGCTGCTACAGATTTTAGCGAAGGCAGCTGGAACCATAAGGGTAATAACATAGGTCACTCGAAAATCATACAATTATTGAGTAAGGTTAACGGCCAACTATTAAGCGTTAGCGATAAAAACGTTAAAACCCCTTCGGGGGAAAAGTACTTTCAGGTAGTTACTCCTTGTGAGTACAACTATAGTGCGGATGAGGACCATCGTAACATAGACTGCTATACAGATAGTTCACTTATCAAAGGTAAGGGAAGCGGTGCTGGAATCCATATACCTAAAATAGGTATCAGCATCTCCTCCCTCTTGGCAATAACACCTCCGTTTTTCAGGCGGAAATCTGGGCCATTAATGTGTGTTGTAGAACACTTATGGAAAATAAAATCAAGAGAAAAGATATTAGAATTTTTTCCGACAGTCAGGCCAGTCTTAGGTCATTACAAAAAGATTTATCAACATCTAGACTGGTGGAGGAAACTGTTGATCTTATCAATAGGATCACTTCCAGGTATGAGAAGAATAGGGTAACCCTTATTTGGATACCAGCACATAAAGGACACCATGGCAATGAAAAGGCGGATAGCCTGGCCAAAGAAGGCACAACCGGTATTACCTCACTCTATAAGCACAATGAAAGAGAGTTTCAAAAACTGGGGTATGAAACAATTGCTTAGGGAATGGAATTTGTCCCCCGGTCACAGGCAATCGAAGGAGTTTGTTAAGGAGATCAAACCAGTAGAATCGAAATGGCTATTCTCTATCTCAAAGAAGGGAATTAGGAGGCTCATCGGAATCCTGACGGGCCACTGCCCACTGAGAAGACACCTCTCCGTAATGGGTATTCTGCCAGATCCCTTTTGCCGTTTTTGTGAAATAAAAGAAGAAACGGCACGGCACTAACTCGCAGAGTGCGGTAGGTACGCTAGGTCTAGATTCGAGACTTTTGAAGGAGAGGACATCACCAAATCACTCCCCGAGATTAAATGGTCCAAAATCTTGGGGTTTGTGAACAGTNTTTATATATATATATATCCGTTTGGAATAAAAATCACAGGGGATCATCTAGAAAGTAACTCGCATAATCCATGAAAACTGCATAAGAATCCGACAAACGGTTTCTTAGATGCAGCCGTGTACGCGATTGTAGCATTGTTACCTACCGTGGATAGGATTGGGATGAAATTCACAGAGGACTATCTGGAAACCAACTCGCATAAACCCTGCAAATTTCATCAAAATCGTTGTTATGTTTGAGGAGATGCTGCTGTGTACAGGATTTTATGTTTGCGCATGCGAAGGCGATACTGTTGATCCGATTGTTATTAAAATCATGGAGAACCATCTGGAAAACAACCCGCACATTCTCTGAAAATTTCATAAAAATTAGTAGTCCCATGGTTCGGAGCTTTGCCGGTTACAAATTGACCACAGACAGACAAACACATTACCAACGTTTGTTCAGAAAGGTCTGGAACTCAAAATGAGTGGATATTTTGATTTTAGAGTACAAAAATTTCTTCGACTTCCCGCATGAATGCTACCTTCTTTTCCCTGCGGAATATCGGCATATCTCATTATTCGACTGACAGCAATTCTGAAAGCTCGCGATGCTATATTCCAAGTACATATAAAATGGATTATATAGGTATATTTAATTTAGTAAAACTGTCCGTGATTGATCTAACCGATCAGAAAGAGTGTCATTCGTAGGTTGCAAAAGTATTCCTTTTAAGGCTGGAATTGTTCAAAATACATAGGTATTTGAATAAACACACTCTTTGTTCATTTTAAAAGAATACCTACATTTGTTCTGAATTCAATGATGACCAAGGACTTGGTGAAATGGAAAGCGGATTTGCTGAAGCTGTCATAAAGGAGCCGGGGATGGCTTGTCGTCTGGTTGACCATTAAGCAAAGCCCTGTCTGCTAATGCCGCCTTATCGGCTTCCCCTCTCAGCCCTACCAGGCCTGTAATTGCCTTCTGCTTAACCCCGGGACGATTTGATTTTCTATTTCGACGAGCTGGGCCATATTTCAAATATGACGGATGCCAGTCGTGATCTGGCCCGATTCCAGTGTCATCGTGGGGAAAGTGAAAGGTGATGTGTCTTTTTTTTAAACTGTGAGAAGGGTGAGGTATCAATTAATCAGCTAAAATCAAGTGAAAGTTAATAAATGTGTATTTATTTAATTTTATTTAATATCTATTTATTTACTTATCAATCTTGTATTGTCCCATTCTTTCTCGATATCTGTCTATATATGACTATCCATTGTTCGATCTTCATCACTTTCTGTTTTGTTTTACTCTCCCTCACCCGTTCGCAGTTTCTCTCTCTTTCGTTCTCTCTTCACTCTCTCCCTCTCTTTTCTCTCACTCTCTCGTTAAGTGGTAGAAAGATCCAAGAGACTTGCATGATTAAATAAAGCGAACATCTTTGAAAAAAGTAATTAAAAGAGCAATTGCACCACTGAAAAGGATATTAAATGGAGTACGTTTTCTGAAATTTTCTAGTCTCTAGGTTTGGAAGTAGTAGTTTAGAATCACCATAGTACGTTTTTCAACATTGAAAACAAAATTATTTTTCAAAGTTCTCGCTACTAAAACGCTTATTTCACGAACGTTTTTCAAGTTTAGTAGTAATCACATTTTATTGGAAATAGAACCTAGTTTTCAATGGTATCAACGGATTTGTCCAAAACCTTTTAGTTTTGGAGGTATCATTGTTGATTTGAAGCGAGGTCATGAAATCTTAAAAAATCAGAAAAAGTTAAATAACTCCGAAACTGTTGAGATTCGGACCATAGTTAATTTGAACTTTTTGGTTCATTTTTGAATGTACAACTGGCACAGGTTGTAACACGAGTAGCCGAACACCCTGTATTTTTACTTTCTATCTGATTCAATCTTTCTTTCTTTATCGCATTCCCAGTTTTGCCTCATTTTGGTTTATTTGTTTCATATATTTATCTATCTTTTGGTAAAATGCTCGGAGCTTAAAGTTTTTTTTAAGTACACGATAATACAAGTACAATTAAGAGGAAATGAGAGAAAGAAGGAGGGAAAATTCAAAAGGAGAGGTTGAGATGGGAAGTTGGTGTCCGAGTGGATCGAGGTCACGACAGCTCAAGTGGTAGAGCAGCGGTATATCAAGCCGAAGATCGTGGGTTCGAATCCCGCTCGTGCCATTGACTTTTTTTATCTCAACTAAAAACCTTAATTAATTGTAATTCAGAAGAATAACTGTTAAGGAATAAATTACTTCGGCTTTAGAAAGTGATAAACATTCAACACCCAAAATACACTTTTAAGGTTAAAATCTCCTGTAATCTGAAACTTAAGTTCCTAATTCTAGGACTTCCTAGGGATAATCTATCATTCTTCTTTCTCAATACGTTTCAATACTCAATTCAATATTCGTGTTAAACAAAAATTTATATATTTTAAGTTCACAAGATTAGTTATAACAAAATTAAGTCTTACAATTTACGGTCATCGTGTTTGGAATAATTTGTATTTTCAATTTAACCGACCTGATTTCCGGATATTCGCAAGGAAAAATTGAGACATTAGATGGAGTAATGACTGTAACGCTACGGAATATTAAAAAGACACCGTAGACCAGGGGTGCTCAAACTTGAACTGCTGGCGATCTACCTCAATATTTTTAGACTACTTACGATCGACTCTGAGAGGCTGCAAGTGTGTGTGATGCAGGGTTGTCGTACATACACGATACACCCTACCTACCTAGGTAGGGTGTACCGTAGCATATATAGATATTAGCTTTCTGCACAATATAGGTACATTATTTTAGTCAAGGTTTGGGTTAGGTTTAGTTAGGTTCTTCTCTACAANTGACTCCAATTCCTGCAGGCACAACATTTATATCGGCGTGAACGAAAGTCTCGAATGTTCCCGTCAAACGCGCCGCCCGAAACTAGACTGTACTGTCTCTCGTTGTTTCTAGACTAGACTGTACTGTCTACTAGTCTAGAAACAACGCGGCTTTTCTTTGACAAGTGCCGCGCGTTCCTTTGATAAAGCCACCTTTTGCCGCAAGCAGTGTTATTTTATTACGTAATACATTTTTGTAGTTTAGTTACCTACCTACTTATTAAAAATTTTTTTCTTCTCGAGATCTACTCAAAAAGCACTCGCGATCGACTGGTCGATCGCGATCGACCGTTTGAGCACCCCTGCCGTAGACGAAAATAAGATCTGAGAAAGAACATTTTATACAGGTTCAAACTAACATATTTACATAACAAATCATCAATTAAAATTAATAAATTAATCACGCAATTATTAAAGAAGAGTGAATGATAAAACAAGATAGTCGTGTAGAAGAGTAATGGAAATACAAACACAATCAGATGAATTATTCAAAACGTTACTAGAATATTTCAATGAATTTTGTTAGCAGAGCCGTTCACACTTTTGCCATGGCCTTGTTGAAGTTTTGACGAATGAAAAAGACGAAGATTCGAGCGTCTGTTGGCAAAGTGTGTATAGAGCTGACCAATTGACACATGATATTGAGCTGATGAGTGATAGCCCGGCACGAGTTTATTATTTGCCGTCCTCCGCTGCGCCAGGTGGCCCGCTCAAGATTGATTGTCCTCATCCCTCACCTCGCAGGCCGGCAGACCAAATAATATCACGACCCCCTATGATTACATTGTCTTCCGCCTCTTCAGATTGTTTGACTTGGAACCCCCGGCGTCAAACTTGTTGAAGGGTGAGAGATTTCCTTGTCGTGGTTTCCCGACGGCAATTCTGAATTTTGAAAATAATAGATAAAAAGAACCGTTGATCTTGACCATTTACTATATAACCCCGCCCCGAGGAATATCAAGTATTCTGGGGTGAGTGTATGACGTCTGGAGAGTAAAAGTAATTTATTAGCGTGAAAGGAAGGGTTGCTTATAACCCCGCCCCGAGGAATATCAAGTATTCTGGGGTGAGTGTATGACGTCTGGAGAGTAAAAGTAATTTATTAGCGTGAAAGGAAGGGTTGCTTATAACCCCGCCCCGAGGAATATCAAGTACTCTGGGGTGATGTATGACGTCTGGAGAGTAAAAGTAATTTATTAGCGTGAAAGGAAGGGGTTGCTTATAACCCCGCCCCGAGGAATATCGAGTACTCTGGGGAGTCAATATGATCAGACATCTATGTTTGTGGTGATGTATGTATATGTATTGTATGTTTTGTTTCTATTCTGTATTTGACAACCTGATGTTCAAACGAGATACTAGCATTCTAGAATATCAACGTAGTATATATTTGAAATCAGAGTGTCAGTAACCAGATCGAAACGCTCAAATTGCTGCAGTTTAAAACAAAATATGCGCGAAAGAAAAGAAAAAGAAGGAAAACACGCAGAGGGCCGGCGATAACCTCAGCTGTTTGTAGGCCCATAAACTTCCAACTTATAACAAACAAATTTAATTAATCCTTAGCCTAAAATCACCCAGTCTAAATGATGAAGTCATAACATTTTCAAAATAAACTAAGTACCTTGGTGTAATTCTTGTAATTCTAATCAAAGGCTCAGGAGAAGAATTCCCATTGGACAGAGATTATGCAGCAAAAACTATAGAATAAACACCACGATGGTGTATTAGTTATATACATTTTCTTATATTGAGCTCTACTATTGTGATAGAAATACTGTATAAGAAAACACAAAACAAACGGTAATCCATTATATTTCATGGTCCGATTGACCAAATAACTTCTTTCAATTAATTAATCTTTATGTAAGGTATTGGTTGAAATAAAAAAGCCAGCGTCAAGAAAGGATTCGAACCCACCACCATCGGCTAAATACGACGCTGCTCTACCACTTGAGCTATCGTGACTTCGATCCACTCGGACACCAACTTCCCACCACAATCCAACCTTTTGAAAAATGGCAAAAAGGAGGGAAAATTCGAAAGGTGGGGTTGAGATGGGAAGTTAGTGTTTGAGTGGATCGAAGTCATGATAGTCAAGTGGTAGAGCAGCGGCGTATCTAGCCGAAGATCGTGGGTTCGAATCCCTCTCGTGCCATTGACTTTTTTATCTCAACTAAAAACCTTAATTAATTGCTTTATCTTAATTTTTAGATTACTATCGTTTTATTAAACTTAAAATTAAACATTTCATTATAATTTCTTGACATTTAAATTATACATTATAGATGTTTTCTGCCCAATTAATTTAAACTTATTTATTAAAAAAGAGCTTTGAATATCTTACTGAGATAAGAAATATTCATTACGAATAAAATTAGATTTCCCAACACATTTTTCTCCAGGGTAAAATTGGTGGAATTTCTGAAATTCAACGAGGATCGCCGCTGGGTGTAAGAGTAATAAAGATTTTTTTTATTGAATTTAGATCTCTTTTTCCTTTTTTATGTCTGTGACTATTTTGAGCTTTTTCCCCCCTTGTCCCATAAAAGAAACTAAAAAATCCGTGCAAACTCATCATAATGGGATGAAAATTAAACAAAATAATTAAAAATAAATCTGCCCACCAGTTTATTTAATTGAAAATTGTCTGACTCGAGAATCAGGAAGTTCCTTTGTCAGGAATTGGCAGGGGGAAAAAGTTTCGTATTGAAATAAGTCGTAAGATCTGCATTTATATTGGGTCGTGGGACGGAGCCGGATAATTTACAGGGACGGGGGATATCAATGATAAGTTCGCATTCATCGTTTCCCCACGTTAACTTTCCCAAAACGAGCTGGTTATAAAAGCTTAATCAAAAGCTGTCCCATGATGTTGCTCTGTGAAAAAAAACAACCTCGTGGCCGGAAAAAAAGAATACATTAATAAGATGGTTGATAGTAAAACGCTCCTTTATTATTAATAATATTAACGGGCCGATTCTAATCGGGCTCGCGATAATCGGTGCTTTTTAAACCGGACCGTTATTATCTCTCCACCCTCGCCATCTGACTATTTTTCACTTTATACATAGAACGGAAAAAAAGGGTGAAAATTTCCAACCGGCTCTCGCCCATGAAGGAGATATAATTCGAATAATTCTGCTCTCAATGATGGGTAAAAGTTGTCCTTTCCAACTAGTGAAAGGGAATTATTAAAAGTTAAAGTAAGCTTACTGTTAAAAAAATATATAAATATAATCTGATTTCTGCCCAAAACAAATTCTCGTTCCAATTTTGTTAAAAAATAATATTAACCTCAACAAGTTATTATTACAAATTATTTCTATAATTTTATTATTAACATTTTCTAAATATATTATTTGAAGTGTAGATCTCTGAACAGTGTACAGCATGATCATCGAGAAAATTCTATTTTATTCACAACAGAACGTTTTCAACCACTTGACATGAGCCCTCTTCAGGATCGCTACATTATATTGGGTGAACATCCCAACATTATAACAAAGCTTTATTTGCATTACGCCCTTAGCTTTTTCCTTTGATTTGGAGAATATCGTTTGTTCATGATATATAAAAACCAACAACTTAATGCATCATCATATTTGATCTGTAAAAACTATGAATTGTTAAATGTTTATTTTCATTTGATTAATCATTAATTAAGGTTTTGGTTGAGATATAAAAGTCAGTGTCACAAGTGGGATTCGAACCCACGATCTTCGGCTTGATACGCCGCTGCTCTACCACTTGAGCTATCGTGACCTCGATCTACTCGGACACTAACTTCCCGTCTCAATCCAATCTTTTTGCCTTTTTTTCAAATGTCGTGTAATCTATTTGATTCTCGGCGACAAATAAATGGCCACGGAGAGCTTTAGTGAAGTATACTTCATTTTGCTTATTACATCTATTAGGTTTCGTGATCCTATCAACCAAATAAATTCTTTTCAATTAATTAATTTTTATCTCAACCAAAACTTTAATTAAAGATTAATTAATTGAAAAGAATTTATTTGGTCAATCGGACCATGGAACCTAATAGATTAAATGATTATATGTACTCGTTTATTTATAAAAAATTGGATGCTTTTATATTACACATTCTTAAAAATTTACAAGGCCTTAAAAATTTCAATAAGAGATCTTTGTTTATATTCTTATTAAAAAGAGATCATGGATATGTCACGTAATATCCCTTAACATCCTTTCATCAGATCTGCAAAGTTAATTCTAATTATCGATTTAAAAGGTTAACACATTTCTAAAGTTCAATTAATTAAGGTTTTTAGTTGAGATGAAAAAAAGTTAATGGCACGAGCGGGATTCGAACTCACGATCCGAGTGGATCGAGGTCACGATAGCTCAAGTGGTAGAGCAGCGGCGTATCTAGCCGAACATCGTGGGTTCGAATCCCGCTCGTGCCATTAACTTTTTTTCATCTCAACTAAAAACCTTAATTAATTGTAATCCATTAATTGGTCAAGCGGACTACGAAATTAGTTAATTTAACATTTCTAAATATTCAATTTTGAATTTCATAGTTTTGAGGACAACGAAATTAACAACTAAAATCAATGAAAGATCGGGTAAATTGCACGGGCCAGATCAACAATGATCGTAAGGAAAGTCACTACGAAAGCTTTACAAAGGAATTGGGTGGTTTCATTTTAATACGCATCCCATATCATTTTTTCAAATACTATAATAAAATATTTAGGTTGAAAGAAGCCTGTATTCTGGTGGTATTCCGTGGTAGTTGAATTTGTTTAGAGAGGTCGTAACTCTTTTGTATGTGTTTTTTTTTATGTTGTATATAAAATAACAAATAAAAAACAGCAAAAACAAATTAATTATTGATTTCTTTTCAATTAATTAATCTTTATGTAAGGTATTGGTTGAGATAAAAAATTCAGTGTCACGAGCGGGATTCGAACCCACGCCGCTGCTCGACCACTTGAGCTATCGTGACATCGATCCACTCGGACACCAACTTCCCATCTCAACCCACCTTTCGAATTTTCTCTCCTTTTTGTCATTTTTCAATTCGAAAAGTGGGTTGAGATGAGAAGTTTGTGTCCGAGTGGAGTGGATCGAAGTCCCGATAGCTCAAGTAGTAGAGAAGCGGCGTATTTAGTAAAAGGTCGTGAGTTCGAATCCCGCTCTTGACACTGACTTTTTTTATCTCAACCAATACCTTACATAAAGATTAATTAATTTAAAAGAAGTTATTTTCAGTTTCTTATTTAAATAAATCTAAGCTACGATATTCATGGGATTCAACGGTTGTAAGCCCTCAGCAGCACGTGAGTAAAGAAAATGAAAATGTTAAACCAACCCTCGCAGAGTTAGTTGAAAAAGAGACAGCGACTTTCAAAATTAAGTTAGTTCAAGTCGCCCACAAACTCTTGATACGAGTTGTTTAGAAAGCAGCTAGAATCGTTTGTCTTTAAACGAGCATCACAAAACGTAAGTTAAAGTTTTTGTTGTTATTTTATACCGAAAATCGCAAAACAGGAGCTCATTCACGTAGTGGATCTTTTAAATTTTTTTCTATTTCTTTAAATAAATATTTGCATTTATTTGAATATTTATAGCTTCCGTGATTTGTAACGTTTCAAACGTAAAAATGACATTATTCACTATTAATAAGAAAGGTATAAATTTTATTTTTAGTAGCGTACATTCGTTTACACAATGAGCCCTGGGGATCACAAAATCCCTATGTCAGTGGGTAGAAGAAAGTCTAGAGAGTAATTATCCAACTCGGGCAACACAACAATAAAGGCGAGAACAACCAGATGCTGCCCTCATGGTGGGTTCAGTAACTGTGGTCGGTACGGCACCCAGGCATACTTCATAAACTTAAGATCTTCCTACCCATTCCTCAGTGGGAATATTTGGTGACTAAACCCAAAGATGTCCCTATGGCTGGTTTGGTAGAAAATACATTATACTTACACAGTAGTCAAGATTCTCCTGACTACTCCTGTTAGAAGTCAAGATCCTCAGGAATCACCACTACATATCTTTATCCAGGGAGAGGCCAAAGGAATTCAAAGGTTAATGAAAGGACAAGCTAAAATAACCTACTTGCACAACAAGGAGCCACTAAAGCTTGGGGGTTCTGAAGAATAAAGGTGCCGCTTGGGTCCGTTCCAGGTTGAGAACTTTTGATAGGGTCGGGCACCCAGGCGTACTTCACAAACTTCATAGCTCTTCCTACCCATTCCTCATTACCTTATCCTGAAAACCTATCTAACTTACCGCAGCTTAAGATGAGGTGGTAACGAGTACTATTAGAAATATTAGTCCAACACATGTCGACGTCCCACAAGGAATCATTCATTCCCATCCTGTATAACAATTATACTGCTGATGAACTACCATCATTACCACCAATGGAGATGATACCAAAATTTTTTGTCTTAAGCTGAATTATATCCAAACAACCTCCAACATCCAAGAACATCTCGAGCTTATAAAAGACCTCCACTGTACATCAACAACAAGGAACTATCTACTTCCACTCAAGTTGGTACTTAGGACAAAACCTAGAGAGCAGACTGACATGGATATCCCACACATGATGTAAGAGATTACAACTCATCAAAAGTCTGGTACTCAATGAAGAATTTGAACATCGAAATCCGTTTCGACTGTCAAAACTCTACTAACTCCAAGCCGTCCAATATTCAGTGCATTAAACCATTTCAATCAAAAATCCTCAGACATATTGTCAAAGATCTTTACTGTCACCGACCTCACTATTCACAACGACGACAACATTCCTTTTGGCGACCCCACTACCAAAATTTTCACACCAAATTCTTCATTTAGCCTATCCATTGCCGGGGGCCTGCCTTACCTTCTTACTTTTACCTTTTCAATTTGAAAACTATCCTTGTCGGCCAAAACGACGATGTTCTGATGTCCTCGAGACCTATTCGCTCCTTGAGTCCCAATACTGAATACCAGTGTTGGCAGGATTCTTAATATGGCCTCAGGGTGCAGTGCTGTTTAGTGCTGTATCCGAGTATATGTTTAAACTGCCAATAATTATTATCAAAAGCTAAACTTCTCGGGATAGTTTAATTTTTCAACTCATTTATTATTTGACAATTAATTAAGGTTTTTAGTTGAGATGAAAAAAAGCTAATGGCACGAGAGGGATTCGAACCCACGACCTTCGGCTTGATAAGCCGCTGCTCTACCACCTGAGCTATCGTGACCTCGATCCACTCGGATATCTATCTAGCCGAAGGTCGTGGGTTCGAATCCCTCTCGTTCCATTAGCTTTTTTTCATCTCAACTAAAAACCTTAATTAATTGTCATGTATTAATTGGTCAAGCGGACCACGAAAGTAGTGAATTAATCATTTATTATTTATTTACATGTAAGCAAACTAAATTAGTTAACTATATATGTACTGTTTTATTTGTTGTATTTAATTAAAAATTATTTTCTCGAGACCTCGTATACTAGTTCTAACTGCCAATAATATTTAACGAATATTTAAACTAAATTAGATTATTCGGTTCTTTTAAATTTGGAAAATTTCTATTTCCAGACAACCCAATATCACTGCGTTCAAAGTTGACCTCTTGTTTAGAATGCAAGTCAAACCTAACGATGCTGTCAAAAAATAAAGATATTTCATATGGCATTTTATTTCGAATAAATAATATAAATAATACGTAAAGTAAATCGGCAGGGATCCTATGAGTGGACAGAGGATAAATAACGTTTACCTCCGCTGTTATTTATTAGCTTCCTTTAATAGATAAGTATTAAATAATTAATTGAAGGGCTTAATGGGGGGTTAACCGTTCAAGAATCAAAGGCCAATTAAGAAAGTTGTCTTATAATTTCTCAGGTAAATTGTATTTCCGTTAATCCGAAGTAAACCCTCAGGGGGTGGATCACCATTAATTCGAGTAATCCATCACCCCAAGGGTTCTAAACGGCAAAGTAACTCAAGAGCAACGTACACCCCTATGTGAAAATTGAAAGTTAATGAGTTTGTCCCATAAATAAAATAAATAGATTTTAATGAGTTGATAAAACCTACATACAAACATTAAGGAAAATTTGAAATTTTTTTGTAGGTAAAATTGGACTGATGACAATAAAATTACAATTTCTTAGAGTGAAGTGAGAAGAAATGTTCATTCCTCAGTTATTACGCAAATATAAACTTATATAAATATAAATATTATATAATTTACAATTAATTAAGGTTTTTAGTTGAGATGAAAAAAAGTTAATGGCACGAGAGGGATTCGAACCCACGACCTTCGGCTTGATACGCCGCTGCTCTACCACCTGAGCTATCGTGACCTCGATCCACTCGGACACCAACCCAACTTTATGAGTTTTCTAACTTTTTTTCATCTCAACTAAAAACCTTAATTAATTGTAAAGTATTAATTGGTCAAGCGGACCACGAAAATAGTGAATATTATATAATGTTAAAAAAAACTAACCCAACACATCAGTTATTTGAACTGGAGAAATGAAAGCAAATCATAAAAATGACAGATTTCTATTAAATAATTAAATGAATTATTATTAAATTTCCGCGTTTTGTGATATTAAATTTGTACAACTGAAGTTGAAAGTTTTTCATATAATAAATATTCAATAAACTGCTATTCCTATAGGAGGATTTGCTAAGTTAGAATTGAAATAATTAATTGGAAAATAGTCTTCCATTTAATACTCTGTCAGCCTTTTCACTTTTGAAAACCCATTTTAAGCTTTATCCATTTTATCAAATATGTTTTACTCTTTGGAAAGAACATAAAAATAATAAATATATATAAAAAAATTAAAGTTTCTAATATTAAACATTAATCCAGTACAAATATTACTGCATTATAATATATTTAGTGATTTAATTTTATTATTATTTTTATTATGTTACGTCAGCGCAAGAGCCCTACAAGCCACTTTGTTTCCTTAATTAATTTTTTGGTTAAAAGGAAAAGTAAATATTTACACTCATCCACTACTTGAACCATCCTTTCAAGCAGGAGGACAGTTCTGGAAGTTCCTAACGTCAGGGAAAGAATAAAAATGCATATGGAGTATCGGAGCTGATAGGAATGTCTGCAGTGTATTCTGAGTAGAGAATGGGGCTAAACATACCGCCTTGGGATATACCTGCTTAGGCACAGAGGATGTATGAGAAGTATGTTCCGATTCATAATTCAAAGTATCTATCGGACAAATTTAGGACGAAGTAATGTATAGAAGAATATCCTTGTGTTTCCAGACCACCCTGAGTACGACATTCAAAGATTAATCATCTTAACTTTACAATTAATTAATAACCTCATTTTTTATATACTAGGTATATCAGCTTAGTACAAATGGACAGCTGACTAGGTATATTTCAATACAAGAAGAGTAAAAGTATAATTTTAGTTGGTGTTAACGTCTATATGAATATCTAAAATATATTGAAGCTACACTCGTTCAATAAATTATTTTAGATTAAAAAACGGTTAAACGGTTCATAACTATAAGTTTATCAATAAAATATTCCATACTGTATCCTTTAAACTGAATTTGTTTATTTGTGTTTGTTTGATTGCGTATCATAGGTCAGTTTAGACTATGCTTAATTAAAGTTCCGTATTATCGGTTCAAAAAGGAAAAAAATTAATTTTTGGTATTACAAATACCTACTTAAATTCTCGACAAATATTTATATTGGGCAACAATAATTTCAAGTTCGACAAAATAAATAATTCATTGCATTAACGTTTAATTACTATGCAAAATAGATTTAATGACCCCTAACATATTAGTTGTAAGATTGGAAAAGAAGATAAGGTTAATGTTCAGTTTAATGGAGCCTATAAGTCTGTTTATGTAAGAAACACTTGCTTACTCTCTATTACAATGTAAATGCAACTGCTTGAAAACAACTTAATTCTACTTAGTTATTTATGCCTTTAATAGTAATAAATAAAGTTAAACGAGTTACATTTAGTATAATTTGAAAGTTTAACGTTGAACTAAAAATATGCAAATCTTCGAGAAAAGAAATTTATGTACCTAAATAGGAATTATCTCGATATAATTGATATCAGCCTGTAATAGTATTTTTTTATTGAAAAAGACAAAATTAAGCCGATTTTAAAACAAGAACAGACACTCAGTTACTTTGTCAGTCATACATGAAATATATTTCCCTGATGAGGACTTTGAACTTTATTAAAAATTCAGGAGGTTAACAATTTTTTTTTCATTTGTAGTGCATTACAACTGCCTTCAATTCGGTAACGTGTAACATTGAGATAAGATACATATTGGTAGTACATTACTTTAATGATACTAAAATGTCTGTTTAATTAAATTATTATTATTATTGTATGGTGTTTAGTGGCCGTTAGTTAAGGATTATTTGGAGATCGTGAGATGCGGTCTGGTGTGATGTAGGTTTTAAAAAAACATTTTCTTTATCGTGCCAACGTTTCGATCTTTATTGAGATCATCTTCAGGGCTCAAAGTGTTTGTTTTCTGAGTAACTGTGCCATTCTTGCGTGTCGTGTGTGTTGGGCCTCTCAACACGACACACAAGAATGACACATCTACACGGAAAACAAACACTTTGAGTATTGAAGATGATCTCAATAGAGATCGAAACGTTGGCACGGTAAAGAAAATATTTTTCTAAAACCTATGTCACACCAGACCGCATCTCACGATCTCGAAATAATTATTATTATTAATTTAATTGTGGTTGGGGATGGGGTGAAATTTGTGGGGACAGCAGCGGATATTATCTTGAATGAAATGAATATTTAAGCCTGTACGTGCATTTCCGTTCCATACATAAAATGGTGCATCAATAATTTTTTGTAAGATTAAGGATTGGACAAGAATGTTTGGCCGTGCTCCACAGATCTCAGTCCATAGGTCCATATCGGCTTAATTATAGTGCTGTTAATCAGCCGTTTGTTATTGGACTAATATCTGCCATGCCACTATAGGATAGTTAAATGGCACCAAACTGATGGTCGCGGATTGGATTTTGAGAATTTAGGGTAGGAAGAGAAGGGTAGGAATAGGCGCTTTTCTAAAATTTTACCTAACAGGTAAGTAGATTTCGTCGTGTAGAGTTCGTCAAGAAGTCGTGGACAAGCTCTGTGTCATGTCACAATTTTTTGACGTATCAATCTTGTATGATGACTCCACGTCAAGCGTTTGTACGTACAAGCCGAGGTACCGCACAATGTCCTCAGTTGGGCGGGGAATATTATTTAAGTAAATTGGAGGGGATTTATTATTTCCTTTTCACACCAAGATTCTAGTGCATGAGGTGTTTTTGACAGTTTCAAGTGCAAATGATAGGATGGAAACGAAGCGTGGGGGTTTGAGGATATGATGAAATGTTAGCTGTATGTATAATATGTATAATGACTCGGAAAAACCGTTCAGTGAGATAACGGTGCAGTATGATATAGTTATATAGTAGATGAAGATGCCTTTAAACATGAACAATAAGCCTTGGTGGAAACTCGATCAAAAGCTTCCTTTACGTCAAGAAAATCCCCAGAACAGCACTGCCCCAACTCAAGAGATAATGGACCAAACCGTTGTATAGTTGAATGGCAAGAAATTGATGGTCGCAGATTAGTTTTGGAGAATTTAGGGTAGGAGAGTTCTTTTTAATAGGAGCCTTTTCTAAAATTTTACCCCAAATTTTCGTTGGGTTAATTATTGCACTGTATGAAGCTGTGCAATGTGTTGGTATTTTTGGTTTAGGGAACATTCGTTTAACGAGAATTTCCATGTTATTGGGAGGTACGTTGGAGGAAGAACATAATTAAATATAAAAGTAATATGTAATATAATTGCATTTTTGGATTGGTTTTAGAAGATTTTAGGAGTAAGACAGTCAAAACCTCTTAACCTTCTTTGATTTGAGTTTGTTCGTTTTATGGCACAATGAAGGTCTAGATGTTGACAGGTGGAACATCCACTTAGTACCTACTGAAACTTGTGATTCCACACAAACCGAATTTCTGATTTGATAATACAAGTAGTTCAGTCCGTCCATTATATCAAAATTGTGGATGTACGTATTTGTTAGCCTTGTGAAATATTAACAAAAGTTTCAAAGTCCTAATGAAGGACATGCCTGGAAAATTTGACAAGTAACTGGGTAATAATATGAAGGTGAGGTGATCGATTTCCTTTTTGTAAAGGAGGTTCTTACTCACAACAAACCTGTGATCTTTCACAAAAAAGGAAGTAATAAGTGGTTTTTCTACTTTACACTGTTTTTAACACAAAAATAATGTTACAGGGTAAGGTACAATATATATAAAAAATACAAATATACAAAAAATTTAAATAAGAAATCGTATCATGAAATAAATCAATTAAAATTTATAAGCCTATAGAGAATTAACCATTGCCTAAGTTTGAAATTTCAAAATTTTGAGTTTAAAAAAAGACAGAAAAAATAAAGACTTTGAAGTTAAAAGCAACGAGTTAACAAAGACACGATAATATATTTTTAGTAAACGGTTTTTCCACGTTTTATTAAACAGCAATTTTGAAGTAATTTTTAATTTTAAGCAAGATACAAACAGACACAAA
The DNA here is from genome assembly GCF_000648675.2 of Cimex lectularius. Classification (NCBI taxonomy): domain Eukaryota; kingdom Metazoa; phylum Arthropoda; class Insecta; order Hemiptera; family Cimicidae; genus Cimex; species Cimex lectularius. The sequence goes on along the minus strand of NW_019392673.1, from coordinate 3,497,263 downwards.
ATTGTGTGTATATGAGCGTTTGTGTGCATGCGTGCGTGCTTGATTACAGTTTTGCCAGTAATAACACGCTTATAACATAAACTCGATATATACTAAATTAAATACATAATTAAAAACTATTAAATTCAATAATTTCGAGGTCCGCTTGACCAATTAATACATTACAATTAATTAAGGTTTTTAGTTGAGATGAAAAAAAGTCAGTGTCACAACCTGGATTCGAACCCATGACCTTCGGCTATATACGCCGCTGCTCTACCACTTGAGGTATCGTGACCTCGATCCACTCGAACACTAACTTCCCAACTCAACCCCACCTTTTGAATTTGAGATGGGAATTTGGTATCCGAGTTGATCGAAGTCACGATAATTCAAGTGGTAGAGTAGCGGCGTATTTAGCCGAAGGTCGTGGGTTCGAATCCCGCGTGTGCCATTAACTTTTTTTCAACTCAACTAAAAACCTTAATTAATTGTAATTAAAAAGTATATTTTCTGTATATTGCAAAAACGTACAAATAAATGCTCGTTATCAAGAAAGGAAGAAGCATAAATTGTTTCAATTCAATTCATGTAATATGTAGAACATTTTAAATTAATAAAATGAAAAGAAATTCTAATAGATGATACAAATTATATTTTTTCCCGCGCTATGGATGACTGTTTATAGATTATTATCAGTAAAAGAAGCCTTTTTTTTCATTTTATATTATAAAAATGCAAAAATGTCAAATGTTTTGCATATCTCTCAAAACCGTCATCTTTATTATATTTTAACCCACAACCGTATTTCACGCTGAATGAATATCCAACATAGATGTGTACGAAAAGCTAGAGGTTTCAGAACATGATATCCACTACGGTTCAATGTTATTTTAATTTATTTAAATTCTTACAAATTATATTTTAGGATGTTTTATTCACATTATTGCATGATTTATTTTTTTAGGTTTAAAATATTATGCATGATTTATTATAGTGTTAACGGTTTATTAGTTTTAGAGATTTATTTCGTAATTTCTATGTAACGATCAAAAGGATCTCAGTTGTAATCCATTAACATATTGTTAAGTCCTTATGAAAGAGGTTTTAATATTTTATGAAAATAGATACTGTTCACAAAACAAAAGCAGCATCAATAACCAAGAATTAACTATTCAAGTATAAACATGATGTTTCAAATCTGTTTCAAATCTGTTTCAAATATTAATGTGTCAGTGGCTGTTATATGGCCTATTCCTATTACTCTGCATTTTAACTGCTTTTGGTAACAAGGTTGAAATATTTTGCAATGTTTGAATTGCTCTCAATTTCACATTATATCGTTGTCTCTTTACTTTTAAGGCCATTTCTAATCCAATCCGGGGTTTCGTTTTTGTTATTTCTGGTAAACTTAATTTTAATTTCCGTGTTATTGATAAAAGAGTTGTTGATCATATTCATTATAAAATATTTATTTATCAGTTACTGTTCGGCAGCAATCAAATACAAAATGGCCCCGACGAACACCACCGAAGGAGATATAATTAATAACAAGATTGTTTGTTTCGGCACAACGGGAATGGAAGGTTCCCGATTGATTAGGAGATGTTAGTTTAGAAAGAATTAAATAAAGGAATAAATGAACGAAAGGAGTAATTGAAGACTCACTATTTAATGAAATTTCTGTGGCTTTTGAGATGGATGATGATCGTATTGGAGATCGACTCTTGCGTAGTAATACTGCGAAGTAAAGCACATGGCGGGCTGCTCAGACTAGAATATGTATAAGCCAGGGGTGCTCAAACGGTCGATCGCGATCGACCAGTCGATCGCGAGTGCTTTTTGAGTAGATCTCGAGAAGAAAAAAATTTTTAATAAGTAGGTAGGTAACTAAACTACAAAAATGTATTACGTAATAAAATAACACTGCTTGCGGCAAAAGGTGGCTTTATCAAAGGAACGCGCGGCACTTGTCAAAGAAAAGCCGCGTTGTTTCTAGACTAGTAGACAGTACAGTCTAGTCTAGAAACAACGAGAGACAGTACAGTCTAGTTTCGGGCGGCGCGTTTGACGGGAACATTCGAGACTTTCGTTCACGCCGATATAAATGTTGTGCCTGCAGGAATTGGAGTCATTCTGAATTGTAACTTGATGGCGATACTACGTCGATACAAAGTTTATTATTAAATA